>NW_027492099.1:0-97564 GCF_021521415.1 Bidens hawaiensis | reverse complement strand
AAGACATGATGAAACAAATCCCATATGCTTCTGCTATAGGATCCATCATGTATGCGATGATATGTACTAGACCGGATGTGTCATGCGCTTTGAGCATGACAAGCAGATACCAACAGAATCCAGGAGACAGTCATTGGATGGCTGTTAAGAACATATTGAAATACCTTAGGAGGACTAAGGATATGTTTCTGATATATGGATCTGGTGAGGAGGAACTCGCTATAAAAGGTTACACGGATGCGAGCTTCCAAACTGATCGAGATGATTCTCGATCACAATCTGGGTATGTGTTCACTCTTAATGGAGGAGCTGTCTCTTGGAAGAGCTCAAAACAGGAAGTGGTAGCATTGTCCACTACAGAATCAGAATACATCGCCGCTTCATTGGCAGCTCAAGAAGCTGCATGGTTGAAGAAATTCATTACCGATCTAGGGGTGGTCTCTTCCATTCAAGACCCCCTAGAAATCTTTTGTGACAACGAGGGTGCGATTGCTCAAATCAAGGAACCTCGTTCGCACCAAAAGACAAGGCACATAGAGCGGAGATTCAACTACATAAGGGATGAAGTTGAAAAAGGAAAGATATGTATTCGCAAAGTTGGAACTGATCAAAATCTTGCGGATCCATTTACGAAGCTCCTAGAAAGACCGAAACATGAGCGTCATGCGAGTGGCTTAGGACTTCGATATTCTAGTAATTGGATTTGATCTATTTTGTATTAAAGTTTAAAAGACTTTTGTAATTTAACTCTTTTATGTGATTATAGAATCTTGAGTTAAATTCTAATTTTGCATGTTTAATCCATGAATAAGTTATCTTATTCTAAAAGTCCGTAGTCGATCACATTTGTGGGAACAAATATGAAGCAAGACTATTATGAACTAGGATTGGTGGATATTCATAAGAAATGAATATGGAGCATAGGTTTGCTGCCAAAGTTCATAGATATTTGTGGGATACAAATATTGGACTGACCCGCTCTCAATATTACTACATGGAGTCGATTGACTTGATCATTAGTAATCTTGAGTAAAGGAGAATTTCATATTATCCTTAGACCTGAGATGTATATTGGGTCTTGATTTTCACCAAGTATTACACTTTGACTCTCCCCTTCGCTATTCGTAAAAGATGGTACATAAGGATGAGCTCAGGTGGAGTATAAAGTGATAGTGAGAGGCGTATACAGTCAAGACGGAATTTGTTCCTCTTATGTGTTGAGAGTTTAGATGTCTAAGGCCTGATAAAGTTGAATTGTAAAGAGAATGATCACCTATGTCTCTTAGATCCAACATGACATCTAGTAACAAAGGGATATAATGATAGATTCACCTAAATCATATCAAGTAAGGGACTTGAAGGGATGATGTTATTGAATGGCACTTCGTCAAACACATTAGGGGTGGTGAACTGTTGTTAGGCGGTATTCACCACTTGCATTAATTTTCTATGTATCTCGTGCAAGTGGGAGATTGTTGGAATTACGTATGCCCGAGACACATATTTATATTAATGTGGCTAACTGTGTTTGATCCAAGTCGGGTCATACCCAATAACAAGCTAGACAACACCAAATGTATTCTTTTAATGATTTGATCATTTAAACGAATACCGAACACTACGTGTTTAGAAAATTGGTTTTCTAAACAAACACACTTGAGGATTTAAATAAATTATCTGGATAATTTGTTTATATAAATTAATTATTTAATTGGTTAAATAATTACATAAATGTATGTGCATTTTATAAAAATGAGTTTTATAAAATAAGAGATGGAGATATTTAAATGTTAAAACAAAAAAAAAAAAAAAAAAAAAAAAAAAAAAAATAACAAAACCGGCCACCCCATGTGGGTGGATGGTTTGTCCATTTATTATTTTGTCCTTTTGTGTTGACATCTCCTTTATACATCTCCAATCACAACACATGCAAAGCATCACTCCTCTCTCCATTTTGAATTCAAGTTTTGAATCAAAAACTCTCTCCTTCCCTCTCCTAAAACTCACGGCCAACCTTGGCATTTTGGGAGAGCTTGGTGAGCTTGTTTTGGTGTTCAAGAATCCTAGCAAATAACTTGGTGTTGTTGCAAAAGGCTTGGGGTATCACTCTCTTGAGGTTTTCTTCTTTGGAGGCTTGCCTTTCATTCATCATCCCCTTCAACAACCTACATCTTCCTATAAGGTATAAGGAGGTACATTTACATTTTGTGAGCATATTGTTCTTGTAATATTGATCCTTGTTCATTGGGTTTTAGTTTTAACATAATGGTATGTTCTTTAACAAGTATTAAGATATAAGCTTCCGTTGCGTTTTCTAGTTAAATATGGTTAACTTGACTTTGATAAACTTGTTTAAAACCCAACATATTGTTGGCAAAATTTTGTCCGATGCACGACACTAACCAAATCTAAACTAAGTTTCTTAATCATAAGGTCATTGGGACAAATCTCCGAGAATACAACACAAAGTTCCATGAGTACTGTCGCCTAGTTCCCCAGCTGGTTAACCCTGAGTCCAGCAAAGTTACACGATATATTTGGGGATTGCCGCGGGAAATCCGCAATATGGTGAGGTCTCATCTTCCTCAAACTGCCGACTCCGCAGTTAGCGGGATATCTGATGAGCGGCCTTGTTCCCAATAAAGAGGAAGACAAGAAAATATCAACAAACAACAACCAAGGGAGAACTGGTGGAAACACCCACATCAAAGGAAAGGGCACAAATCAAAGTCGAACTGGATTTAACTCAAACGCTCCATTTTGCATCATCTGTAAAAAGCGCCACCGAGGGCAATGCCGACATGTTTCATCAATCGTCTGTGAATCTTGTCAAAGACCTGGCCACGCAACTGCTGACTGCTGGAAGAAGAAAATGACGTGTTATAACTTCAAAGAGATGGGTCATCTAAGCTTCGAATGCCCGAAGAACAAACCCGCGACTGGTGGTATGGGTGGAAGTGGTCAGAACAAGAAAGGAAATGCAAGAGTCTTCGTACTTGACACAAAACAATCCGCTGACATGCCGGAAACCATCACCGGTACTTTTCTAGTCAACGACACCTATGCTAGAGTTTTGTTTGATTTGGGTGCCAATTTAAGTTTTATAGATTATAGATTTTGTAGTCTATTAAACGAACCTTTAACAAAGTTAAATAAAACTCTAAGCGTCGAGACTTCTAGCGGCGAATGATCAAAATCTCCGAAGCCCTTAAAAACGGAAAAATTCTCTTTGCTGGTTATATTCTGCCTATTCATTTGTTGCATATGACTCTTGCTGATTTTTACATTATACTTGGTATGGATTGGTTATCCGATAACCATGCTCGTATCATTTGCAATAACAAAACCGTCGAACTTCAAGCCCCTAATAAACGAACCATTTGAATTGAAGGGGACAAAGACGCTGGCCAAGTTAGCATAATTTCCATGATTAGGGCTAACAAATGTTTGAATCAAGGATTCTTAGCATTCATGGCCTACGTCACTGAAGAATCCAAACCAAAGGAGATAATGGACGTACCTATAGCCTACGACTTTTCTGATGTCTTTCCTGATGAACTTCCTGGAATTCCTTCCGATCGTGAAGTAGAGTTTTGGATGGATCTTATTCCCTGTACTGCTCCGATTGCCAAGGCACCATATCGCCTTGCTCCAACTGAGATGAAGGAACTAAAGAAACAACTCGACGAGCTTCTCGAGAAAGGCTTTATTCGACCGAGTTCATCACCATGGGGAGCGCCAATCTTATTTGTTTTAAAGAAAGATGGATCCATGCGCATGTGTATTGATTATCGTGCTCTAAATAAAGTCACAATCAATAATCGTATCCACTCCCTCGAATCGATGATCTTTTCGACCAACTTCAATTTGCGAGTTTCTTTTCCAAAATCGATCTCCGTTCTGGTTACATCAACTCAATGTCCAACCCGAGGATATTCCGAAAACTGTTTTCAGAATAAGGTATGGTCACTATGAGGTCACCGTCATGCCATTTGGACTTACTAATGCGCCAGCTACGTTCATAGATATGATGAGTCGAATTTGTAAACCTTACATGGATAAATTTTTTATAGTATTCATCGACGAAACACATGTTTATTCTAAGTCTAAGTTTGATCATGAAAATGACCTTTGAACCATACTTGAAATACTTAGAGCCGAAAAGTTGTACGCCAATTCTCAAAATGCTAGTTCTGGTTGCACGTAGTACAATTTCTTGGGCACGTCATCAACGTCAATGGTAGTTAAGTCAATCCCGCTAAAATCGAAGCCATCTCGAAGTGGGAAATTCCAAAGTCACCAACCGAGATTCGAAATTTCTTGGGATTGGCTGGCTATTATCGAAGGTTTATTGAAAATTTCTCTCCTATAGTCGTTCCTCTAACCCCTTTAACTCGTAAAAACATCAAGTATGAATGGGGAACAAAACAACAAGAGGCGTTCGATATACTCAATCAAAAGCTTACCCAAGCACCTATACTGGCCTTGCCAGAAGGTACCAAGGATTTCGTTGTCTTTAGAGGCACATCTCATTCCGGTTTGGGATGTGTACTAATGCATTGAAAGAAAGTAATTGCTTACGCCTCTCGTCAACTCAAGGTGCACGAAAAGAACTATACAACTCATGATCTAGAGTTAGGCGCCATAATCTTTGCACAAAAGATATGGAGGCATTATCTCTATGGAGTAATATTTACCGTGTACATTGATCACAAATGCTAAAAACACATCTTTGATAAAAAAAACTTAACATGCGACAACGACGATGGATGGAAACTCTCAACGACTACGACTGCGAGATCGTTTATCATGAAGGCAAAGCCAACGTTGTGGCCGATGCCTTAAGTCGTAAAGAACATGAAAAGCCGAAAAGCGTCTGAGCGTTAAGGCTAGAACTTCAAATAGATCTCCTCAAACAAATCAAATCCGCTCAAACTCAAGCGATCAATGAAAACCAAATCTCCGATGAAAAACGTAACGGCACCATTGACTTGGTAGTTAAGGGTGACGATCGTATCCTTAGACTCGGTAATAGGATTTGGGTACCAATTATTGGAGACTTGCATGAGAAAATCATGAACGAAGCTCATAAGTTCAAGTACATGATGCACCCCGTTAGTGACGAAATGTACCAAAATCTTAGACCAAACTACTGGTGGAATGGGATGAAAAAGGACATCGCTTTGCATGTTGCAAAATGTTTAACGTGTTTGAAGGTTAAGGTTGAACACCAAAAGCCTTCGGGATTGCTTCAGCAACCCGAAATTCCCGTATGGAAGTGGGAGTTAATCACTATGGATTTCATTACCAAACTTCCTAAAACGACTCGACAACATAATGCTATCAGGGTTATCGTGGATCGATTGACAAAATCCACGCATTTCATAACCATCAATGAATCATACTTAATGGATAGACTAGTGTGTATTTATGTAAAAAACATCGTTGCTTTGCATGGAGTACCGCTATCTATAATTTCTAATCGAGACATTCATTTTACATCTCACTTCTGGAAAAGCTTCCATCAAGCGTTAGGCACAAAGCTAAACCTTAGCACCGCCTATCATCCACAAACTGATGGGCAAAGCGAAAGGACAATTCAAACGTTGGAAGACATGCTCCGCGCTTGTGTGATTGAATTAGGTGGAAGTTGGGATGACCACTTACCCCTAATGGAATTTTCGTACAACAATAGCAATCACACAAGTATTCAAGCCACACCATTCGTAGCATCATATGGTCGTAAATGTAGAACACCCGTGTGTTGGTCTGAAACCGGAGACAATCAATTATCTGGACCCGAGATAGTCCAAGAAACCACCGACAAGATTCTTCAAATCCGAGAACGACTTAAGATGGCACGTGATCGCCAAAAGAGTTACGCCGATGTCTGTCGTAAGCCGTTGGAATTCAATGTTGGTGACAAAGTTCTTTTGAAAGTCTTGCCATGGAGAGGCGTCGTTCGCTTTGGTAAGAAAGGAAAGCTAAGTCCTCGATTCGTTGGACCCTTCGAGGTACTTGAACGAATTGGTACTGTTGCAAACCATTTGCGGCTGCCCGAGGAAATGCAAGGGATAGACGACGTATTCCATATCTCAAATCTGCGATAGTGTTTAGCCGAAGAATCTCTATCGATGCCATTAAAAGATGTTGAAATAAACGAAAATTTAAAATTTGTTGAAAAACCAATTCAAATAGAAGATTCGAAAACAAAGAAATTGAAAAGACAAACATTGAAAATTGTTAAAGTAAAATGGGACTCTAGAAGAGGACCCGAGTATACAGGGAAATCGAATCCGAAATGAGGAAGAAATACTCCCATCTATTCTAAAGAAGCAATCTCGTGACGAGATTTATCCCAAGGTGGGGAGGATGTAACATCGTGAAAATATCGGATCCAAAACACCAAGTTTCCAAAGTCTAAGGACCGAAAATGTCAAAATTCCAAACCTTAGGGTTTAAAATAAAAATTCTGATTTTCTGTCCTATACGATACACGACGAAACAAAGGACAAGCCCATAGCGTTTCACAAAGGGCTTAGTCAAACCTTCTAGAAGAGGGTCAATGGCGATACGCGATCGTCGTAGAAGCTACGTCATCACGTATCGCGATTACGTGGTCTGACACCTCTGGCACCATATCTGACACGAGTCCACACGTGGCACACCGTCAGCCACGTGTCCCGACACGTGGCCACACGTGGCACGTCATCCACCACGTGTTAACACGTGGCACACCGTCTGCCACGTGGCGCCATGTGGCAAACCTATATGGTGACGGTGCAATGCTACGTTGCGATATGCGACGGTTGACCAAGGAGGCCATCGCGTATCGCGATGGGCTTCCTGAAATTGCCTATAAATAGCGGCCATGGGCTTCTCATTCCACATCCCAAGTCAGCCTCACTTTCTCTCACTAAAACATCTCTCTAGCTTTATACCTCGATGTTCGTGCCAACCCTCAATCATTACCTCGTTTTTCGTGCCACTGTTTCCTCAATTATTCGTACCACGTTCCACCAACGTACCCACCAAGAAGGAGTTTGTCATTCCCCGAAGTCATGGAGATTGGTCTCGTAAAGCGTGTCGACGAGTGGTGAGGTGTTGGTGTTCATCGTGTTACGTGCCAAAGGAAAAGAGTGACGAAAAGAAGAAGGATTGAGCAAGAGAATAAAGTAGGTGAAACGGTGTTGAGGTGCTACTCAAGTATTAGGGTTTATAAGCCAAGAAAAGGTAGACATAATTCCTGAATAAAATAATAATAAAATATTATAAAGGCTTAAACCTAAAGTCGAGGTTATACTCGACACCTCGATAAAAGAAAAGAAAATATAAAAACGAAAGGATAAAAGAAGAAATTATGAATAATTATAAAAATGTATATATGTGTGTAAGTATATATATTCTCTTTGTTATAAATATTATTTAAGGAATAAATAACTATTCTTAAATAATAAAGAAAAGAAAATAATACGTTTCTTAGAGAAGAAGAAACATAAGGTTTTATAAATAAATTAAAGGTTTATAAATTACTTTTTAACTAAAGGTTTTAAAGTAAAAGAGATTTTTGAACTAAAGTTTCATCAAGGTAAAGTTTATAAAATAAGACTAAAGGTCTTAAGCCGGATTGTATATCCGACTAACAATTGGTTATACTCGTACTATTGGTGCGAGATAGCAACGGAAAAGACCCTCGGACGGTGTTTGAAGCCGATCCAAATTGAAAAAGGTGAATTCGCCCCAAATTTTACAAACTTGTTTTCAAACGAGTCAACGTGTTATATGAAAAACTTTACATGAGTCTAGGTGTCTCTAAAACATTTATAAACACGGGTATAAATACTGGCCTCCGGCTATCGTGTACGTTTGTCTAGGTCCTTACATATGTGGTGGGCACATCACACCTAGTCACAATTACGCTCGCGTGCGGGTAGTATGACCTTGTGTATACGTATAGGAACTCAGCTATTTTAACGCTGCAGTGTTTGCTGGGGAACCAAGTATAGAGACTTGAGTTTATGAATTGTATTGTTTTAACTTGATTATTCCTAAGCCACGTTGGGCCGAGACCTACGTATTCTTGAGGATTGATTTAGTAACGAAAATATTTTAGCATCAGCATATTCACAAGCATTCATTGTTGACGTATTTTCTTACATTTTACTGGTAATCAAGGATAGTGCTTGCAAAAGACGAAGTGCTCAAGATATCCCATGGCTCGGATCTTTTTGATAAAACTTAATATAAAGATTAATGGTGGTTTTGTAAAGTTTAAAATAAGTAATCTTTTAAACATTAAACCGGAAACTTTTAAATCCAGTCTTTTGTATATAAATATTTGTAATTTAAATCCACATGTTTATAAGTCTTCCGCTAATTAACCGTAACTCTGATTTATTTACAAATGTGGTACCAACAAATGTGTCACACGCATAGGCCGTGGTTTGGGGAGTGACATATGTACACGTGTAAGTCAATCAAACGGACAAGTCTATAAACCTGTAAATAGATAAACGGATAAGTGTTATGACCTTATACGTCGTATAAGTCAAAGAAACTTATACACCGTATAAGTATTTAAAGACACTTATGCGTTCATTTCTCAAAAACCTAGGTCAAACATGAATTTAACAAATCAGACACTGATAATAAATTAATCATGGACACATAGGTTTGAATTAACACTGATAACTATTTAAGAACAAAAACCCTATGTCTAATGTCCAACAATAGGTCCAATTAAGTTCAATCAGACACTGCACTGTTCATGGTCTTTAAACAAACACAGATCTAGCTTATAAGAACATATTTATACCTTTACAAATTCAGTTGATGTGCCAATCACCATAAGAATCAAGTATTTCAACAATATGGTGGATATACGGTGAAATTCAGACTGATATACTGACACCAGGTTATGAATACTTATCGCCGAATATGTTAATCAAGAACGTATATGGAAGAACCAGCGCAAAAGTAACATATATATAATACACATTTATACGCCCGTATAAGTATTTGACTTTCGCCGCATAAGTCATTACAACTTATACGCCGTATACTTTAAATACTTATACGTGAAACTTTCAAACAAAGTTTAAACATGACAAATTTCACACTTTCAATTCAAATAAAGTCCAAATTAATGACCTTGACTAATCCTCTTGAAATTTTGACCACAATTTTGAACAATTTTCATTTTAAACAACCATTATCATATTTTCGAAATTAACTAAGTCCAAATTAATGACCTTAATAAATTCACTTTAAAACTCAAGTCCCAATTTTGAATATATTGGTGAAAAAACAACCACTCGATTCAGATTCTCAGATATCCAAACCCGATTAACCATTCATTAAAATCAAACAAATAATACAGAAATATAATATATTTTTGGTTTATAAACGAAAGTTGTAATAAAAAATATTTTTGAACTAAGATATAAACATAAAGAAACATATTTTTGTGAGTTTAGTAAGGAAGCATATTGATTGATCTATTCTTCCATCACGGTTTTATAATTCGGCTTTATTATGTTTGATGTTAAGCCGGTCATTGGTATTGTTGTCCACTTAAACTTTTATAACAAAAGATTCAGAGACATCAGTGATACGATTAAGGTTCAATTAAGCACACAACATCATAACATGATTAGATACTAATCTTGATTCAGGCTTATTTTAGTTATTACCATATCACCCTAACTTGACTTAAACCTTAGAACTAGCACATCAAAACATTTAAAATTTTTAATTTGGCAATCGTAGCAACAGATTTCCACAACAAGGCATACCCTGTTATCAAGCAATACCGTTTCCTTTACCATAGATGAGTATGCACTATTTCATATGTCGGCTTGCAAACATCGTATCCCCTGTGGTCTGTTTCTTATTGGTATTAAGATGCGTGCAAGTGAGGAACAATGTATGACTAACAGTGTGTTTTGATCAACTCAGTAGTGAAAGTTGTACAAAGTACAAAGTGATAAAAGTTTAATGAATTTTTAGTGTTCGCTCTTTGAGCACGTTTTTAAATATTCACCGAAATGAATACCCAGATGATAAACCGTATAAAGACCTCAATGGTTACAGAAACCTAGTGCATCCCATCAATATAGGATTTAAGGCCATGAAACCATACACTGTTGAAATGTAGACTGTGTACTAGACGCCTAAAATACTTTTATTAACACTTATTTTGTGATCTACTGAAACATAAGGCTTGAGTATGACAGGCTATTAAATTTCTTCCTTCATTACCAAGATTTTTACTAGAATTCTAACCCATCTTTCTATTAGTTTCTATTAGGCTAGTTAGGTTTATATCACTTAATCCCTTACTTGTTTGTTTAAAAGTCTCCCAATGCATCGAACATTAAGCAATAGACTTTCATACTTAGTATTTTCGGTACTTGGAACAAGATAATCAATGTATTATCGTTTTCCTTTTATGCTTCAAAACTCATTTTGAGAAGCCTTTTCTATTGTTTTTGTGGTTTAAACATTTTTTAATGTTTTTGGATTTTATACTTTTTCAAATGTTTTTGGCTTTTATAGATTTTTTAAATGTTTTTGTATTTTCCCAAAACCATTTGTCCCTCTAAAATCAAAAACCATTTAAAGATAATTACAAAGACATGTGACACGGTGAACGGTTACTCAATGTTCGAAATCCATAACCTCGGGATCACTCACTTTCCCAAATCCCATGTTCTTGATACCGTTAAGCCCCAACAATTACAAAAATCTGTTTTATCGAACGCTTTACTAAAGAGATCGGCTTTTTGTTTGTCGGTGTGAATTTTGTCTACGGTAATCAACTTATTCTCATAGCAATCACGGATGAGGTGATACCGTATATCGATATGTTTAGTTATAGAGTGACTTACCGGTTTCTTAGTTATGGATATAGAAGCAGTGTTATCTACAAAAATAGGAGTAGTAAGAAATTTCAAACCGCACTCGCGCATCTGTTGTAGTATCCATAAAACCTGAGAACAACTGGAAGCAGCCACATGCCCAGCATCACAGGTAGATAGCGATATAGTCGTCTGCTTCTTACACTGCCATGTCACCAACCTGCTACCAAAGAATTGACAGCGGGCGGTGGAAGATTTGGCATTCAGCTTGCAGCTTCCATAGTCCGAATCAGAATACGCTCTCAGCTCAAATACATCGTCTTGAGGATACCAAAGACCGACCCCCGGGCACCCCTTTAGATACCGAAGTATCCGCTTCACTAACGATAAGTGAGAGACCCTTGTATTATATTGATATCAGGTGCACAACACGTCAGATACATGAGGGAACCAATCATAGAACGGTAGAGTGTTTTGTCAACATTCTCCCGAGTGGGTTCAGGACCAATTCCATGATTTAGCGGGATAGGAGTGCTAATCGGCGTTGAGTCATCCATATTGAACTTTTCAAGGATATCTTTGACATACTTTGTCTGGTGAATAAAGATACCATCAGGAATCTATTCAACTTGCCAACCCAAGAAAAACTTCAATTCTTCCATAGCACTCATCTCAAACTTCGACTTCATAACTTTCTCAAATTCTTTTCAAAGAACATCGTTTGTCAACCCAAAGATGATATTCTCCGCATAGACCTGGACTATCAGCAAATGACTGTCTACTTCCTTTGTGAAGAGTGTATAATCAATGGTTCCATGAACATAACTATTTTCTAACGGGTTTTGAGACAATGTTTCGTATCAAGCTCTCAGGGCTTGATGTAATCCGTAAAGAGCTTTGTCGATCAGGTATACGTTGTCTTTTTGAATCAGATCGACAAACCCCGGTGGTTGTGAACAAGATAGTTCATCTTGCGAACGTTGATGTGACCCATTCGTCGATGCCATAACACAGATTTCCTTTCAGATGCCGTGGTGACAAAGTACTAAATATTACCTTGAGTCGATGATGAAAGACTCGTATTAAGAACATAAAGATCATTCTCCCTTGGTGCTTTCATCAATACCCATTGATCGGGTATCTTGAATCCAAGCTTCAGAATCAAAAAATATTGACTTGTAAAGTTAGTTGAAAAGCCTTTTATCACATATTTGGGAGGTACTAAGCAAATTATTCTCCAGATCAGTGATAGAATTCACATTCTCAAACGTCACCTTCCCGTTCGATAAAGTACACTCACCAGCAAACTGTCCTCCTTGATTTTCCGAAAACCCAACCTATCCTCCTCGAATAGATCAAACATTATATAGCAAATGAAATGTTCCAGTCATGTGTAGAGAGGCTCCACTATCCATAATCCAATGTGAGTAATTGGATCTTGAAAGCCCTTATAAAAGTATGTGATTAGTGAAACAAAGAAACCCAAGCCTTCTTGGTCTTGGGTTGTTTCAATTTCTCATAGAAACAATTATCAAAACTATCATCCTTATAATCAGTCAATGATTCAACCGATGAGCATGATTTAAATGAATTAGAATTAGAAGGCTCATATTTTAAAGACTCAACTCCTTTATCTTTCTCAATTTTAGAAGACTCAACTTCATTCTCAGTGGTTGAATTAACAGGTTTATATTTGATTTTACCCTTAACCACCAAGTTCTGCCCAACAGAACTTGTGTTCTTATAAAAACCATCATTTTTCTTAACTTTTGAAGACTCTCCGACCTCAAAAACCTTTTTTACAAGTTCCTTATCCGCACCTCTTTTTAAAATTTTAATAGGTGGAGATGTAGATCTCACAAATGGAACACTCACATGTGGTTTTTTGTTAACAGGATGAACATGATTCTCTTCCCTCTCTCTCAGCTTTAAGTCTATAAAACTCATCATTAGGTCTCACCCTTAACAAAAACAATCTTTTGAAAACCAACATTTGGTTTTACAGACTATTTGTTTCCCGCTTTGAACCCAATACCTTTTCTTTTGTAGTAAAAATTAGTTTTTAGCAAATTTAGAGCTTTGATTACCAGTTTTAGTACATGATTGAGTTTCTGATCTAGTTTTAACATTTTGATTACCAGATTTATCACTTGTTTGAGTTTCAGATTTTACTCAAAAAACGCATATTCAGCAACTTTCTTACCCACTTCGCTCTCACATTCAGAGATGATGAAATATCATGATTTGATGAACTAGTGACCACATTCATCGCCTTGAGAAACCCTTTAGGTTCTTTTGGAACTTAAGAGTTCGAAATAGGTGGCGGTACATCATGATACTTCGAATCGTCCTTTTTGTCCTTTGAGCTATCAACAGATTGTTTTGGGACAATGTGATCAAGGACATATGATATGGCAGAATAACTTTTAAGTTTAGTGTCAACTCTTTCAGTTTCAATTTTAATCAATTAAAGTTCCCTTTAAATTCCGCTTTGTCATCAACATGTCTATTATTAGCAATTTGTTTATCCTTAACTGTGTGTTAGCATAGAAATTGTTTTCTCATCTTGTAGGATTTTCACCCATATGCTTTTCTCACATTTTTAAAGTTTGTCATAAGCTTCTTTAATAATCTTATAATCAAGAAAAACATTATTGTAGTCGGTTTTTAGTGAATCAATTATAAAATCATTTTCAACACACGACTCACAAACGTGTTTTTGAGTAGAAAATGTTACCTGCTTAGCCATGCAAGCATGATGAATAGACTTGTGAACACGTAATAATTGTATAGATCTAATCAATATTGATAATCGAATTAGATCTAATATCTTAGTATCTAGTTTATGATATGCTTTTAATTAGATATGTATATATTAGTAATTGTAATATGTATATATTAGTAATTGTAATATGTATAATAGTTAATACTTTAGTGAAAATTTGAGCGAGAGAGGATTCGAGCAGTGATTCAGTATAATTAAACTCAAAACTTAATTTACGAGGGTATGAACAACCCTTATATAGATGATGAAGACCAATTCGTTACACATCACGTAACAAATTGGCTCCAGTTCGTGAGCTTACAAGACACCAAAAGAAAGCACAAAGAATCAGTGATTCGTTATGCCCCCATTCGTAAACATTCCATGATGAATGGGAACATACATAATGAATTACAGTCCATTCGTTAAACATCATTAACGAATGGACCTTCCATATAACGAACAGGCTAATTCATTAAACATCGTTGACGAAATAGCCTATACATTAACGAACTAACTTAATTTCCATAAATACCCTTAACATTTAAATATTAATAAATTACAAAAGATAATTTACAAAGACGCGAGACGACAAAACAGTTCTCTAACAAACACCCCCTCGTCTTGAGCTCTTAGTATTTAATTTACTTGAAGCGTGTTGTCTGCCAATCACGACAACTATGAATCCCAAACTCGTGACATACACGTACGACACACTGGAACTGCATAGCTCGGTTGTAGTCTTCATGGCACTCTATCAAAATCTTGTTATTGAACAGCACGTCATTGTATTTTTCAGTTAAGTTAATGAGCCACATCGAGTCGATAACTCTAATAAAACTGGTCTTCAATCCTTTACCCGGAACAATTACGGCCTCACTTGTACGATTGTCAAAGTACAAACGATTAAACGATAGGTGAAGACCCTGTGGAAATGTCTTCACCGGTATGTACTTCATCATCTTCGGTGGTTTTACTTTAAGCACGAGCTTCCTCCAACCTGTTAGAGGATCAATCTCGTCAATACATTTATGTATAGGAATCTGTGGCTTAAAGAATTTAAAACCACAGTTTACCTCGAAAAGTAAATGTTGGTGAAACCGTTCTGCTTAACGATTTCCACCACGATTAATGTAAGGTTGACTCGCAGGGTACGAACCTCCCAAAGCGGTAATGAGAGAACGCCAGTGATGTTTTCATAGTATTGTACACCATTCTCCCATTTGACGGGATAGACTGTTAACTCAGAATCATAAAGCCAGGAGACGATATCACCTTTCACAGTTGACACGGCTTTGAAAGTAGTCTTCTGATTAGATTTAGAATGTGCCATAGCATCCAACTTATGTTCTTCGTTCACATACATGTACGTCTCAACAATATTATGAGCCCCTTTGCTCCGGTACTCGAACCCACCAAGAATGTCAGCCTCAGTCAAATCAACTTCACGTTCCGACATCCTAGCATTATTCTTTGAAAACTTCTCTAAATGATTTTCAGCAACTTTGACGGTTTCTTCAGTAAAGGTAGGAATACCCTGATCAACATTAGATCGTTGATAAAGACCGGGGTATTCCTCTGCTGTCACATATTTAATCTCGATCTTCTCATCTTCATAAATAAACAGCGTATTCATCTAAGGAATCGTTGTATCCTGTAAGACTTCCTCGTCGCTCAGTACTTCCACGTCACCCTCGTCTTCCAAAGCATCGAGTTCTTCATCCTTGAGACCCAACAATAAAGCAATCTGTTCATGTGTTAGAGATTGATCGATTAACGGACCTTCTTCTATTTCATCGAGGTTGGCAGAACTCATCATAATGCCTTTCTTGAACTCCATGAACAGGATGGTGTTGGCTTTGACCGACTCGATTGGTTGAACATTTGTCGAGCCAAGATAGACCACCATTTGTCTATCATTGCCTTTACCGCCGCTCGTACCAGCACCAGAGGATGAGCCGTGATCTCGTTTTGGCTCACTACCTCCAGCACCCGAAGCGTCAGGATCATCATTGTTGTTCTTCAGCTTCTTTAATTGATCATCTTTGCATGCAAGCTGAAGAATGAGATCCTCCTATTATTTGATCTTCACCTCCTAAGCCGTGACAATCTCATGAAGCTCCTTTGTCTCTTTATAACAATAAGAGACAAACCCCATCATACGCCTTTGATTAATTAACATTTGCTCTTGAGCTTGTCGATCTGCTGCCATTTGATTCTCATAAAGATGAATAAAACTCAAGATCATGTTCATTTGATTTTTCGGGGGCAAAGCATGAAAAGATTGAGGTACTGGCTGCATAGGACCTTAAGGACGACTAATTCTCATAAACGAGACGTTCATAGGAAGAGTCGGCATCATGGTCGGTGTTGGAGGAATCACCGAAGTAGCAACTATAGGCCTTGGTATCGAAGATAAAACAGATTGAGGAATCATACCAAGCCTAGGATTAGACGTAAGCGTTGTCGTCAATGTAAGTTCCCGAGTGCTAGTAGTAAGCAGCATCGCCTGGCTTTAAAGATCGGACAACCTAGACTCACGTAGACCTATTTCCACCCCAGATCCATGAATCACATGACGCTTGGGCGGTTGATCAGACACTAGTTACTTGCCTTTACGTTTTCGTTGTGCAGCAGACGAACTAGCCGCGACAACGTTAACACGTTGTAGGTCACCTCCCTGACCACCATCACCACCATCATCTCCATCATCACCACCTTCAAACGATAATCAGGACATACATACGCTGGATTTGAGATATGACCAATCAAACATTTGGTCCTCGGCGTCTCTTGTCGATTATGCTTCATCCACTTTAACGTATCAGCAGTCATATGATCCAACTTCAGCACGTCGTTTCGAAGCGTCGAATCAATCTCCAAATCAGGTATAAGATCCTGAATGATCATCTGAATAAATCGTGGATACGTAAGGAATTTTTTGCGTCGGTTTTTGACCAAGCAATTTTCCTTGAGATGATAGAAGATCAACTCTGAGAAATTGAATGGTTTGTTCAAAATAAACGCAACGAATGGCGATTGTAACATGATCAAGGTCGTTTCGTATCCACCTTTACGACCTCCAAGGCTGTTTATAAGCACATGTAATAAATACTTGTACGTGGGGCACAAGTAAGCCTGGTTGTACGTGGAACGTTCAAGGTCTCCAATATAGAACACTCGGCGGAACAAGCCTCGTATCAAGCCCTTATCGAACTCACATGGGATATCCATGTTATCATCAAACCGCAACACCCTTCGTATAACCTCTGTTGATGTTACGATCGGCTTATTGCACCTTGGAAACGATATGGTTTTCAGAATCAATGTAGCGAGCTGAATTCCGAGACGATCGTATAAAGCTAAAACGGATCTCCGGGTTTGCTGTAACGGCATAGCTAATACAATATCGGCGTATAAAAGCTAGCAAATTGTGAAACAAATCATCATCAGCAAAATTCGTCCCAACAAAAGAACATATATTATGTTTTTTGTCAAACGACAACAGTGGAGGTTCTGGCTCTTGTTGTTGTTGTACAGGTTGTTGCTCAACCACTGGAATGTCCTAGACAACTTCTTCAGCCATAACTGAAAATAACCTGAAATTTAATAAAAACGAACAATCAAATAATTATAAATATTTTATTATAAATTATTAGTTTTTCAAAATAAATCTAAGTATAATTCGTTAAAATTCTTGACTGATTCGTTATAACGAACTAGATAATTTGTTATAACGAATTGCTTAATTTGTTATTTATCCGAAATCACGAATTAGACATAACGAATCACCCTTAAAGGAATAACAAATTAAAGAACGAGTGAAATGTAATTCGTTATCAAAATCATGAAAGATTTGATTCGTTATGACATCCGTAACGAATTGAACACGAATGAGTGTCAATTCGTTAACACATAACGAATGGTCACCAATAACGTACAATTTTGACTAACAAGAGTCAAGGTCAAAATTGAAATGAACATTGAGTTTAAAATATGGAACCCAGATTCAATTACACCATGTAACACGATGTAATGATCTACAAAATACACTAATCATCTTGGAAACACGTCGTTAACAGATATGTGTTTGCCATTTTAACAAAATCTCAATGTAAATTAGGTTTATCATTGTTTATATTTATAAGTTAAACCCGGCTTTAGAATCATCAAATTAACCACTAAAACAATCATCTCTTTTGACGAAAATGATTGCGTTATGATTGTGAATACCTTAAGTAGCTTAATCAATGATCAAAATAAGGTTTAGAGAAAGTTGGATTTTCTGAAAAATTTAAGTAGAGCTTCGCTTAATGAAGAAGAACGGATTTTGAACGAATGAGTTGAATCGTTCTCAACTGTTCACTGTATAGGACGAATCAACACACATCCTAAGACAACGGATCAGCTGATTCGTTAATTCAATATTAACAAATTAGCTAATTCATTATCTCATTCGTAATACATGGTAACGAATGAGTAATTCATTAAAACTTATCACGAAATAATAACGAACTAGGGACACTTCGTGCTTAATTCGTTAATTATTAGATGACGAATTGGGTCATTTGTTACAGAGTGGCGGGATTGAATTAAGGATAACGAATTGAAGTAATTCGTTATTAGAATAACTCCATTCGTTATCCATAGATAACGAATTGACCATTAAAGTCCTTTTCAATTTAACTTTAAAAGAATTAATCAATTAAATGAATAATTAAATAAATGAATAAATAAAAACAACGAAACCTGTGTCCTGATGTACTTTACCTTACTAACCTCACCCGACGTGGTAAGATGTAATACTTTAACGTGTTTTACAGTTAAAAACATATAACTTAAAAATAATTAAATAATATTCAAAAGAATAAATAAAAAAATTGTTTTTGATATTTTTTCTTTTCAATAATATTTGTAATTAAACCCGAAAAGCAAACAAAACTAGAAAAATAAAATATTTTTATATTTTTGTATGTTTTTCAAAAACAGTACATATTTTTGTATTTTTTGTGACTTTAAATAGAGAATCAAATTGACCAAATTGCCCTTCCATCGTAGTTTTATATTTCAGCGAAAATATGACTGGCGTTAAGTCGATCATTGATATTGTTGTCCATTTAAATATTATAACAAACTTTCAAGTATTTTTGTGATATGATTAAATGTTCAATTAAAGCATAGAATATCAGAAACTATCAGCCCCTAATCATGGTTCAAGCTTAATTTGATTTTTACCGTATCTTCCTAACTTGACATAAACCATTATGATGTCGGTCAAAATTTTGAATTTTATAGATAATTTTGATTGATGCACCAAGATTACTTTACCATGAGTGAGTATGCACGAGTCGATCTGTAGGAATACATACACTGTATCCCCTGGGGTCCGTTTCTTATTGGTATTAGGACACACGCAAGGGAGGAACAATGTATGACTAACAGCGGATTTTGATCAAGTCAGTAATTCATTTTGTACGATGTATAGAAGTGATCAAGGTTTAATGACTTTGGGTTTGCTCTAAAAGCGTTTGAAATATTCATGCATATGAATACCCGGATGATTAAACCGCATAAAGACTCACGATGTTAAGAACCCGAATGCTTGTTGTTCAATCTTATGAATTTTTGAGTGATCAGACAAACATAAGGCTTGAGTATGACAGGCTATTAAATTTCTGCCATCATTATCGAGATTTTTGGTAGAGAGTAACACCTCTTTCAATTTGGCGTTTCTTTATGTTTATATCACATACTTTACTCTAACGGCTTGTTTAAGACCTATGAATGCACCAATGAAATTAAGCACCCAGTCTTTTAAGCTAATTTCTTTCTAGATATGGGATCAGATGCTCAATGTACTATCATTTTCCATCTCCCCAGTCACTATCAGTCTATAGATTAATGGCTATCATATCAATCCACAAGTAGATAACAGGACCAAAACATGCAAGCAAAATAACCGACATAATTTTCAGCGAGAGAATTAAATAAAATGGCACAATAATCTCCCCAACTACTTTTCATTATCAGGTAAATGGCTATCCCAAACATTTACAAGTAAATATCAGGACCAAACATATACAAGTATATGTCCTTCAAATATGAGTAAATGGCATAATTTTAAGATTAAGTATGCAAAAATCTTTTTGGTTTTTCTCTGTACATACTTAAAAAATACATTCTTTTTGTCTTTTCGGATTTTTCTATACAAACAAAAGCCACAATCTCTTTGAATTTTCAAATTTTTCAATGTTTTTGAATTTTTCAAAATAGTTTAACAGAAATCAGAATATTTTTGTATTTTTCATATTTTCCTATGTTTTTAGATTTTCTCTATACATTCAAATATCACAATATTTTTGTATTTTCATTTTTCACCCCAAAACCCAGAACAAAAAAATAAATGAAATAAAAATAAACAAAAATGCAATAAAGATAGTTATTCTTGTTTAAGGACATCATCAAGAGTTTTTAATCCATTTAGACCAAGCAGAAGTTAAAACGTGTTTTATAAAATGCCTTGGTAAACAGATAATCTTTTTGGATATCCGTGTGCACTTTCTCAATATCAATTAATTTCTTTTCAAAGCAATCCCGTATAAAATGATATTGAATTTCGATTTGTTTAGTTTTTGAGTGTTGCACTGGATTTTTGGTGATACTTATAGCAGCAGAGTTATCAATATTGATGGGAGTAGTAAGAAACTTCAAACCAAAGTCCCGCAAGTGTTGCTAGATCTAAAGAAGCTGTGAACAATAACTCGAGGCTGCCACGTATTCTGCATCGGCGGTTGAAGTGTAGACCGTTGTCTGCTTCTTACTCTGCCAGGAAACAAGCCGGCTTCCTAGGAATTGACAACACGCTGTGGTCGATTTAAAGTTAATCTTGCATCCTCCATAATCCGAATCGGAAAATGCAGTGAATTAAAAACTATCATCCTTGGGATACCATAACCCAGTGTTAGTATTACCCTCAGATAGTGAAGTATACGTTTAACCGCTGTCAGGTAAGTCACTCGGGCACTTGATTGGTACCTACCACACAAACAAGCTGCAAACATTATGTCAGGCCGAGAAGCAATTAAATAAATTAATGAACCTTTCATCTCTCGTTAAAGGGTAATGAACCTATCATCGCTCGGTAATGGGTAGGATCTACGGTATCCTCCAATTCGTTTGGTGACAAATATTGACCCAGAGGAAGAGGTGTTGAAGGGATTTTTCCGGTAGTTATCTTGAATCAGCTCAAGACATCGTTCACGTACTTCGTCTGATGAATGAAGATTCCTTTGTCAGACTTATGAACCTGTAACCCTAAAAAGAAGTTCATCTCCCCCATCAAGCTCATTTCAAACTTTGTTTTCATTGACTTCTCGAATTCCTTACATAACATATCATTTGTTGAGCCAAATATAATGTCATCGACATATATCTGGACAAGGAGCAGATCATCACCAACATTTTAAAAATAAAGTGCAGTCCACAGTTCCTCGCTAGAAGCCATTATCAGTAAGATGGTCAGCAAGTGTGCCGTACAAAGCTCTCAGGGCTTTCTGTAGACCATACAAGGCCTTGTTCAATCGGTAAACGCAGTCTGGATAATCTGGATCTTCAAAACCAGGAGGCAAACAAACACTTCCTCATGTAATTCTCCGTTGAGAAATGCACTTTTTACATCCATCTGATAAACTTTAATATTCTTGTAGGCCGCATAAGCCAAAAATATTCGTATAGCTTCCAATTGTGCAACTGGAGCATATACATTCGTGTCATCTATGCCTTCTTGCTAATGAAAGCCTTGGACCACTAATCTTGCTTTGTTTCTTATGATCACACCACGATCGTCTTTCTTACTCTTAAAGACCCACTTCATTGGGATTGGTTTCTTAACTCTAACGGGTTTATCAATGAGATCCCATACACCCAGTCGGTTAAACTGTTGCAACTCTTCTTGCATAGCTTCTACCCAATATGGATCTTCAAGCGCCAAGCAAGTATTCGTTGGTTCCACTTGAGATAGAAAACAATTGTATTTCACGAGATTCATGATTCTCGAGGAATGCAAATCCGCATACGCACACAATATGTTAGAGTCATTTGATGTAGCAATTTGATGATGTGTATGCATACATACATCAAGATCACCAATGATGTTGTCCTGTGGATGATAAGTATGAATCCAAATAGTAGGATTCTCAGCCACAACGACATTATCTGTTAAATTAGTTTGATTCTCTTCAGCATCATGAGACGATTCACCGATCTCATGTGTTTCAGGAAATGGAGCCGAGGAGGGATCAACAAAATGACCATCATCTGACGAGATAGAAATCACATCGGATGTATTAGGGAGATCATCTTGTAGAGCTTCATCATAATTAGAAGCAGAAGGTCTTGGTGGTAAGAATTGTCCTTCTAGATACGCACGCACCAAGTCGTTATCTAGTTGATCAACTATTTGAGTGAATGAATTAAATATAAAAAAATAGCCGAACATACAATCAAGTCCTTTTCCTTGGGGAGGTGTGGTATATCTTTGAAAATCAACATGGTACCACTCCTCTACACATCCCGAGGTAAAGTTAAATACACGTTTCTTAGGAGATGCGTAACCTAAGAAATAACCTTTAATCGCTTTTTCTTAAAATTTTCCCGCATCTTTCTTCAACATAGTTCAAGGACATCCAAATGGTTTCAAATACTTTAAGTTAGGCTTACGCTTGTTCATAAGTTCATAACTCGTATTTTGAAGCTTCTTCACAGTCAAAGCACGATTGAGCGTGTAGCAAGCAGTATTCACAACCTCGTTCCAAAATTGAACAGGAAGCTTAGAATCTGCAAGCATTGTTCTTGCAGCTTCAATCAATGTTCTTTTCTTCCTTTCAGCCACCCCATTCTATTGTGGTACGTAAGGAGCACTGTATTGTCAATGAATTCCTTTTTATGCAAAAGAAATCCAATATAGTTTTTAAACCCCGTACCATTATCACTTCGAATACGTCTCACTTTAAATTTGTACGATGATTCGATCTTAGTGATTAGATTTTGTTCTAGAATGGGTGTTTGATCTTTTGAACTCATAAATAACACCCATGAATATCTTGAGTAGTCATCAGTTACAACTAAATAATACCAATCACCAGCATTACGCGCACGATTCACAGGACCAAACAAATCCAAATGAAGTAGTTCTAGTGGAGTACAATGGTATGGATTAATTTAGAAGGGTGTGATATCTTCTTTTGTTTGCCCTTTTTACAAGAAACACAATGGTTAGATAACTTAAATTATTTCAAGGAATATGACCCATTCTTTTGTGCCACAGAAGCGTGTCTTTTTCTGTTGCCTTAGAAACAAAACACGTTTCGACAGAAGTTGATACCTTAGTAGTCATGTTCAACACATAAATATCATTTGATCGAGGAGATCGCATAACTACCATATCCTCAGGATTGATGATCCCGGTTTCAGTATTATGCACTCCTTATCATTAAGTACGGTTGTATATTTCTTATCACAGACTTGTGATACACTCAACAAGTTATGATCAACTTTGTCACAATAATTAACCTTTTCAAATGTGCTGCTTTCATTTGCCACATCACCTTCCTTAGTGGTCATTCCACCCGAATTACCAGCAAACACCACTCGTATATTTTTGACATTTGTTAAGAGGTTGATGTTGCCAGCAATGTGATGAGAGCATCCACTATCCATTATCCAGTTTTCACCAGAAACAGTCTTGGATGAACTTTGCACATGAAAGAAAAATGATCAGCTTAAAAAGGAAGCCCAGGCCGCAGTCTTGGGCACCTCTTGAGTTTCTCCTGAAGTCTTAACATTTAGTTAATCCAAATGTGGTTTAGCTGCTTGTGAATAAGTCATAGGTCTTTTTGACTTTAGTCAAAAGTATGCAGCTTGAACTGTATTTGTATTCACATTTTTGCAAATTGGTTACGTATGAACGAATTTGGGCTTTAAATTACTTACATTTTCATTAACATGAACCACATTCCAAGGATTTACATCAGAAAACATAATATGTGTTTCATCATCGAGAGACATCGGTCTTCTCAAAATCTCCTTAATCACAGGAATGGGTTTGTATTGTTCCTTGATAAATGGATGAAGATTTTGGGATTTCTTCAGACCACAGTTTCTGACTATGTGACCTTGTTCACTACAGAGAAAACATGTTCTCATGTCAACACGTTTACGTGAAGGTTTAGCAGAAACTAACCGAAGGTTGATGATAAACACCAGCTATGGGACCTTTGTCCAAGTCATCAAATATCACAGATTTCCGTTTCATGTAGAAATCTATGTTTTAACATTTTGAAAAGCTTTGTAAAGTGTCAGTTCCATTTGATTCAACAAACTGAACTTTCTTTGTAGAATTTAACAATTTTTTAGCTTTTATCAAAGGATCTATCAAATTTGATGTCTTGGAGTTCACAAACTTGTTTTCATGGTTTTGTAACTTAGAAGTTTCATTGTGAAAGACACTTTGAATCAATTCGGGCTTGATTAAAATAAGTGGGATGTCTTTCTCAGTGAACACCTTGCTTATCCCTTTAAGCTTAAATACACGACCAGCTGACGGCTTCGAAGAAACAGGATTGATAAAAAGTATCAACTCCTCATCAGAAACCTTTGGCTTTTCTGTTTTCTTAGCCTTCACTGGTTTAACAAGTTTTTCCTTTTTCACTTGAGATGAGTTTGATCCATACACCGCCTCCTCAAATTCATGAAGTTCACATAGAATGTGATTTGAACTTGGAATTTTCTGTTCTTTGTGCATCACTTCGGGTTCAAACACATCCTCAATGATAACTTTCTCAACATTCTCAACAAAAACTTTTTTACTTACAACATGATGTTTTTAAGTTGACGATTGGGCATTAACACTATCAGTTTTTACCAGTTTAGGTTTTTCTTCAACAACATATTCATTCATAATAGTTTCGTCTTCTCCCGTAAATGGGTTTTAAGTATAATCGTTATAAAACGGTGGTGGTAATTCAACAAAACCTACACCCTTTTTAGAATCTTTTTGCTTACCAGTTATTTCAATAATCTTATTTAGCAAAAATGAAGAATTTCTAAACTTGCCCAATTTATTTTTCAACTCAAGAACTTCATTCTCAAGTTCCGTTATCTTTTATCGGTGTTTCAAGATTTCTTGAAATTTCTGATCCTTAATTGTCATTTTGAATGACAATTCAGCTTTATGATCATGATTACTAATAGACAATGCTTCAATTTCCCCCTAGATCTCATTTGAGATTCTAATGATTGTCAATAAGTATCCTTGAGAGAAACAATTTCTTTCACCAATAGGTCATTATGCACTTTCAACGATTATAACCTTGGCTTAATAGTTTCACAATCAACACAAGGCACATTTGTAGATAAATTAATAGAATCAGAAGAAGGAGAACTAACCTCATCGATCTTAGCTTTACATGAAAATGTGGTTGGCTGCATTTGAAATGAATCATCAGAATCAGATTCGGTGTCATTATCAAATGATAACTCATTCCCACTTGCATCTTGAAAGCTCTCATTCATCTCGAACATAGCCAATTTCGCTTGATTATTGTCGCACAACAATATTTGGGTCCAATCAGTTCCATCAGAAGCAGAAATCAAAGCTTGTGATCCCGAAGTAGAAGGTTTACTGCCAGAAGGTTTATCAGCATCATTACTCTTTTTCACATAACTCATATCTGGGCTTCGAGGTCCATTGTACTCTTTCTTTGGTTCTCCACACTCTTTGGCAAAGTGCCAAACTCTTGACAGTTATAGCACCTGACTTTTAAGTTATCAAAGCCAACTCTCTTGTTCAACGATGGTAGATCTTTCCCAGTTCTTTGCATGAACTTCTTCACTTTTCTTACTATCATAGCCATATTCCACTTAATATCCATCAGTTCCAAATCATCAGGATCGATTTTGTCATAATATCATTAGTTAACTCACTCGTGGAAATTTTGCTACCAACCAAGTTCTCATACGAAGTCATGAAAGCACACAGAAAGGCAAAGTTTTGTTCGGCCTCTTTCATGTTCACGTTAGGTGGTGCAGAAAATTGACTGGTTGTAGCAGAAGTTCCAGAACCTCCATAGTTATCAGTGAATCCAGATGCCGTAAAGAAAACATTAGGATCACTATAAGTTGTTTTTGATTCCTCACGTGCATTCTGAGTAAGAAAAGCAGTGATTGGAGATGTTGTACTACTTAAAGGCATACAGCCACCATAGAAAGATGGATCTTGAACTTCTTTTGATGACTTTTGACACTTCAAATCATATTCTCTAGCTTCTATCTTTTGCATAAATTCTGAGGCAGTTAAATCTTCATTTTTGAAATAATTATTTTCCTTTAACACTATCATAAAAGTGGAATATGAACTTGGTAAAGCATTTTTAACCATATCCATCTTGTCAGATTCAAAAGGTTCCATCTTTAAGTTATTCATCTCAGCTATTAAGTGATTGAAATGAGTAAGCATTTCCTCAACAGTCTCTCCTTTTAGAAAGTTAAAGTTTCAGAGTTGGAACTATAACATTACTTTCTTACTCTCTTCAGTGTTACCCATGCTTCTCATCTTACTGTGCTAAAACAATGAAGCACAAATCTTGATACTCCCAACTTGATGGAATATGTTATCGGGTAAAGCCATAGTAAGAGTTGAATATGCTTTGGTCTCAATAACTAAAGCCTTCTTATCTTCTTGCGAGTACTGAGAAAAGGCTTTAGGAGTAGAACCCGTAGTCTCATCACCAAGCATTGGGATAGTATAAACATCATCAGGACATCTTGAACAATCGGGATGCACAAAACCAAAATGTGCTCGAAAACGTGGTTCCCACTTTGCAAAATCACTGAATTTCATCAGTCGCGGATATTTTTAATGTGATCCAATTTCTGCATCAAGGTGTAACATTTGTTGCATAAGTACGTTATGAGATGCCAACGCATAAAACCCGCCATTGTAATTAAAAAGTTCAAATTTAACCAAAATTCAAACTTGAGGGTTATAAGTGAAAATTCTGTAATGAATCAGGAACACTATCCTTGACGAATTGAGTTAAGTATGGATAACGAATTGAGAATAGTAACTTAACGAATCAGATGAGGTCTGATAACGAATCAGGAACAGTGTACTGAAGAGCAAGTAACGAATTAGCTTATAACGAATTAGTAACGAATCAAAGAAACGTCACCAACGAATCATTGGCGTATTAGTATAAAACTTAATAACGAATTATTAACAAATTGTGATGACGAATCAAGTACGAATAAGTACTGAATCAATGAACGAATCAATAGGAAAATTGATATCGTATACGTGAGGAAAATGTAATGAATCAAGGAACATGAATTGGAAACAGTAAGCGTGAATCAGCTACAGTTGAGAACGAACGAGGTTGTTAGTCAGTTGTAACAAACTTTCCACGTGGCACGAATTTGTTAAGGATTGATAACGAATCAAGACACATGGCTGACAAATTAACTGTAACGAACCTTCAAACCTTTAAATCTACAAACAAATTTCCCGAAATCTGGAAATTTCCCTGATTCAAGATCAACCAAAACTCAAACTAAAAACGTGTAATACAACCTCAATTTGACACCAAAATGGCCAAATTAAAGCTCAATTAGCTCGTAAACAATTCGTGAACCCAATAATACTTATCCCGTATCCTTTAATGAATCAACCAAACACTAATTACCACATATTCGTTCCCCTGTTCCGTACACTTACAGATCCAGTCCAAAATCAATCCAATCAACCACAATTCACAATCCAATTCACACACACTTCCCTCAAACCTTACCAAACACAATCCGAATCAAAATCAGTCCATAATTAACAGTATCAATTCTTAATTCAACCAAATTCAATGAATACTTAATGAAACTGAAACGTAATCAAATAAACTTCAATTACAACTTCAATAACACTGAATTAAGAGCAATCTAATAACCAGATGCTCTGACAGCACTTGTGAACACGTAATAATCGTATAGATCTAATCAATATCGATAATCGAATTAGATCTAATACCTTAGGATCTAGTTTATGATATGCTTTTAATTATATATGTATATATTAGTAAATGTAATATGTATAATAGTTAATACTTTAGTGAAGATTTGAGCAAGACAGGATTCGAGCAGAGATTCGGTATAATTAAACTCAAAATTTAATTTATGAGGGTATGAACAACCTTTATATAGACGATGGAGACCGATTCGTTCCACATCCCTTACAGAATTGGCTCCAGTTTTTTAACTTACAAGACACAAAAGGAAAGCATAACGAATCAGTGATTCGTTATGCCCCCATTCTTCAACATTCCATGACGAATAGGAAAATACATAACAAACTGCACTCCATTCGTTAAACATCCCTAACGAATGGACCTTACCTATAACGAACTAGCTAATTCGTTAAACATCTTTAACGAATTAGTCTATACATTAACAAACTAACTTAATTTCTGTAAATACCCTTAACATTAAAAAAATAATAAATTACAAAAGATAATTTACGAAGACTCGAGACGACAAAACGGTGCACTAACAAGACTCTTCTTGAACATCTTCAATACTTACATCATCAACTGTCACTGGAACTCCTTTAGCTGGCACAGTTTCAACACTCATTTCTTCAATCTTTGCAGCTACATGAACTTCATCAGTTGCTAATATCATCTTCTTCATCATCAATTCCAATGTCAGTCTTTCCATGAGGAAATATCTCGCCATTAAACCAACCTGCAAAACTTTCAAACACATCAGGTGGAAAAAATGATTTTAAAAATTCCTTTGGAATCAAATCAAAACTCTTAGGAGATTTTGTCCCCAACCCCCCCCCCCCCCCCAGATCACTTGTAATCCCCTCAATGTTGTTCTCTTGTTGATCATCACACTTAGTCCTATCAGCAATAGTCTGATCAGCAACATAATCTTCAGTTTCTAAATCTTTCTCAGCTACACATACCTGTTCTCCAGCTTACTCATCAATCACCTCTGAAACATTTTCTCTATGAACAATAAAATTCCAGTTGAATCCCTCATCTAGTTGTGCATAGCAAGCTTTTGATGACGAGGTTTCATTCTTCTTTGATGGTTCAGCTGATGCAGGAGAGATTTGATGGTAGATGGCTTGTCATTTGTAGTCCCTACCAATAGGATTAGGACTACCATCTCTAACATCAGGATTCGTGCATTCCATCTTGAACTAACCTTTTTCTTTGCATAGAAAACATCGGACCTTTGACTTTTCAAATCCGAGTTTTGAAGTCGTCCCATCAAGGCAGTTCTTACCAGTAATTTCTTTGAATCTTTATGCTCTACGAACAACACTCGCCATAACCAACGAATATCTCGCTTCTCCATATCCTAAGGATCAATCTAATCATAATCCTTTTTTGTCATGTTGTAATTACCAATGCGCCTAGCAATCAAACACTCATATGACTCTAGAACTTATCATAGAAAACCATATGTTCTTGAACATTTTGACAGTCAATCGATTGTTGTTCTTGATATTAACAGCTATTTTGCATTGAAGAACATCAGATGATTGACTCATGGGCTTTGGAGATTGATTAGAAGCAGAGTTGGTTTAGAATAAGTTCTTGTGTAATGTGGTATGTTAGATGGTTGACTTGATTGGGAACTACCACCAAAACTACTATTTGTGACAAAAGTTGTTTAAATCTTCGGGCTAGGAGCTACCACATATTGTGATGAATTGCAGTATAACCCGATGTCTTGTCTTGAGTGACAGTATTACTCTTCATATTTTTCTTCTTGCGAACTTCAATCTCTTGTGCTTCCAACTTTCAATTAATCGAGCTAGAGTCAATCTTGCATATGCAATAAGGTTTGATTGTAGAATCATAATGAAAGTCTGCCATTCATCAGATAGAGAATTAGCAAGTTTGTCAATGTACTCAGACTCTTACTTATCTATGTCCAATCGCTTCATTTAATTCACCAAGTGACATTACCTCTCAATCAGTTGTGCCATTGATTCAATTTTAACCCTAGAGAAAATATCAAATTCCCTCCTTAAAAGAGTAAACTTGGACTTTCTCATATCTGGATTTCCTCTATGTTTGTTTAGTAAACCTTCCCAGATTGAGTGACACGAGCCATTGTGTTGTAGGAGTTGGAAAATCTCATACTCAATGGCTTGTTGAAAAAGATTCATCATCTTCCTTTCCTTAACAAATATTTGCTTTTCACCTTCAGGTATTTGGGATAACCGATAGCTTGTACCATTCTCATTTCGTGGAATAATGTACTCCACCTCAGTCACTTTCAATTCCTCATAATTCTTAGCTTGAACATAGGTCTCGAACTTATCAGCCCAACTTGGATAATCTTCCATTCTTAGCAACTTCGGTGGCTTGTTAGTCGTACCCATTTCATTCTCCAAATTGATATGCTGAATTATTGGTGACGGGTGTGTCACAAAAGCATTCAAATCTTCTATCGTTACACGAAAATCAAGACAAATAGCACTACTGGCGTATATGTTATGAATGGAGCGTATAAGTAAAAACTTATACAGCGTGTAACCTTTTTTACTTTTACGACGTATAACCCTTGATAGCACTTTTATGGAGAATTGTCACACTTAAACAAAAAAACCTTATACGCCGTATAGCATTCAGAAACATATAACCCAACTTATACGGCACAGAAGCTTATGCCTGCAACAGACTGCTCATACGGATAACACTTATACGCCAAACATATACGGAAAACAACTTATATGGTGATACATCAACTTATACGCTGCACAAGCTGTTCAAACTTCGTGATCTGTAACTTGATAATCAGCTTTATTTTGATTAAATCACTCGTGCAGAAATGATCAATGGCTAAAAACGAACACAGTCACCGGAGGAGCTTGAATTTTGACTATAAAGATGGTGAGTAATTAAAGAATTAGTTATCGGTTATGAACTTGAATTTATAATCTTCAAGTCTTCAAGTTTATGTGTTCAATTCAGTAGCAAACATGAATTAATTACTCAGATACCATTTGAAAGACCTGATACCGGATCATAAACGTCATTTAAAGGAGGTATTGGAGATCCTATAGAAAGAGAAAATGTATGCTAAGTTTTCGAAGTGCGCATTCTAGTTGCGCAAAGTGCTGCTTTTAGGTCATGTAATCAATCCTGAGGGGATTACTGTGGACCCAACTAAGATTGTGGCGATAAGGAATTGGAAGACTCTGCAGAACCCGACTGATCTGATATAGGCAACTTTTTAGGGTTGGCTGGCTATTATAGGAGATTCATCGAATACTTCTCCAAGATAGTCGCACTGTTGATCGGCGACCCAAAAGTTTGTAGTATTAACTTGGGGTAAGTTTCAAGATGAGGCTTTTAAGGAATTAAGGAAAAGACTCACGCAAGCTCCAATCCTTTCTATACCCGATGGCAACGAGGATTTGGTTATTTGTACTGATGCCTCGCATCGTGGGTTGGGTTGCATGTTAATGCAACGAGGAAAGGTTATAGCTTATGCGTCCAGACAGTTGAAGGTTTACGAGAGTACCTACCCAACACATGATTTAGAGCTACTAGTAGAAATGAATGCTCTCAAGATATGGAGACATTATCTGTATGGTACTAAGTATACTATTTATACATATTATAAGAGTTTAAAGTACTTCTTCGAACAAAAGGAGTAGAACATAAGGCAGAGGAGATGGTTAGAGTTGATAAAGGACTACGACTGCAATATCAAATACTATCCAGGAAAATCTAATTTGGTTGCTAACGCACTAAGCCGTAAGAATGAAGAAGTCATTGCAATAGTGAAGTCTTATAAGTTGATCATTAACTTAGATCACTTAAGGGAAATCATAAGGTGCAGTCTGAGGTGCTCACCGATGAAGGATTATTGAAAAAGGAAAGAATTTTCAGATAGCAAGACGAGCTAATGGATAACACTCATGGTGTGAAGACTAGGTTTGACCGTATGTGGATTCCCCGCCATGGAAATCTCATAGGTCAAATCTTAGATGAATCTCACAAGTCGAGATACTCGATTCATCCGGGATCCACCAAGATGTATCAAGATCTGAAGAGAGACTACTGGTGGCAAGTTATGAAGAACGATGTGGTAGATATGTCAGTATATGCTTAAATTGCTTGCAAGTCAAAACATAACATCAGAAACCGTATGGGAAGATACAACCATTAGAGATACCAGAATGGAAATGGGAACACAACACCATGGATTTCATAACTAAGCTACTGCGTACAACTAAACATCATGATACCATTTGGGTAATAGTGGACCGTTTGACGAAAAGTGCTCACTTTCTGTCGATACAAGAGGCCCTCTCGTCAGAAACATTTACAAATTTATTCATAAAGGAGGTTGTGGCTAAACATGGAGTGCCATTTTCAATCATGTCTGATAGAGATGCTCGCTTTACTTCGAGATTTTGGAAGAAGTTCCATGAAGCTATGGGAACAAGATTGAACGTCAGTACGGCGTATCATCCTCAAACAGATGGGAAGTCTGAAACAACTATCCAGACCCTTGAGGATATGCTACGTGCTTGTGTTTTATATTATGGATGAAGTTGGGATGATCATCTGCATCAGGCTGAGTTCTCTTATAATAACAGCTACCATGCGAGTATTGGTGTGCCACTGTTCGAGAAGTTGTATAGTAGGCGTTGTAGAACTCCTATATGTTGGGGATATATTGGCTATAAAGAGATTGGAAGTCTAGAAGTTGTGCAGGAAACCTCAAGGTTTAATCAGATCAAGAAAAGAATGAAAGCTGCTCAGGACCATCGGAAATCGTATGCTGATAAGCGGCGACGACCAATCAAGTTTAACGTTGATGACAATGTGTAGCTCAAGGTCTCACCTTGGAAGAGAATTATTCGTTTCAGTAAGATAGGAAAGTTAAGTCAATGGTACATTGGACCGTTTAAGATCATAGAGTGTGTTGGTGAAGTAACTTACAAGCTGGATTTTCTTGAAGAGTTAGAAGAGATTCACTCTAATTTCCATCACCTGAGGAAATATCTAGTTGACGACACGTCCCACGTGCCATTAATTTTTTTTTAAAGAATTGGCTCCTTTTATATTTCATAGAAACATCCAAACGATTTACAATGAAGTGGCAAGTAAGCGGGCAACAAGCTGCGCCGCAACCCCCTTTTGGATAGCAAACCCAATCTGACTAAAAACAAAGTTTTGATTCTTATGGGCTGATAAGTTACTATACACAACTTTCTGAACCCAATTCAAAAGGTCCACGGCATCCGGAGCTAAGAAACCAAAAGTGTCAAAGGCGAAGGGGATAAACACGTGTTGATTCTCCAAACAAGCTCTCTCGTGTTTAGCAACCTTGCCCGATGCCGCCTTCAATGCTGCCTGGCCTGCTACAAATCCAGTGTCCCTAATCCCAACAAGAGGGGACACTCTTGTGAGGTCGACACAAGCGTGTTTTCCCCCTACCCACCCAAAAACAAGTATATCGGTCGGTCGTAATGTAGATCTTCCTTCTTGAGGATCCGTAAGAAAGTTTACGGGGGCTTCCTTTTTAGCCGAAATTCTGGCTCGTTTAAGAACATCGCATAGAACATCCCTCACCAAATCATGCCGGTACTTAAACCCAGGCAACTCTTTGCAGTGAACAGCATGCTCGCCAAAAGAATCCAAACAAACCTTACGGCAAACCGGGCACGGCACATCTACCGGAAACAAAGGGATCATTAACCGATACTTCAGGATGGCCTGGTATTCCAAAGCCGACATATGTTGGCCCAATCCTTTAATAGGGAGAACACTTAAGAAATCTTAAGCCCGAGGAGCCCGAAGACACTCAAACACCGCTTTCTGACGAGGGGATAAATCAAACTTCATTTCCAAACTCTTGATGATTCCACTATAAAGGGCACTCGCCAAAGCATGTTGGGCTATAGGGGGCGGTGTCTTTATTAGAGAAACCGCTAATGTCAAAATCGGGAAGTGAAATGTGCAACCGATCTATCGCACTCCCATAATCGGAGTCATACCCATCAATACCACAACCTCGAAGAATGTGGTCTTGTAATTCCCAAGATTGCGCCCTCGAGGCCACAAACGCATAAGTAGAAACGTCTGAAGCTGAACATAAACCCAAACCTCCAAAACGAGTCGGAAGTGATGCCAATCTCCATTGAAAATCTTCGAAGAAGGGACCACCACAAACCACGATGTCCTCAATCGCCCCCCGAAGGCCATTGTCAAACACAGAAACTGCTTCCCCTACATACACAGGTTGGCATGTTCTGAGACCAAACAACAACTTTTCAACTCCCATACATGAGCGGAGCATAAGGAGCTCGCATTGAGGGTCCCGCAAATGCGGGAGATAGCTCATCAACTCCACAGCTCGCGAAGCCCTTTTCATAGCAATTTCACTGATGAACCCGGCATCCCGGCTAACGGCTCCCCCGAGGAGTTTCACACCTAGCACCGGTCTTCCAATATCACAGGGAAACACCCCCTCCAGCACCTTAACCCCATTGCACGACAGCCAAAATACTTCGGTTTTCTTAATATTAAGTTCAAGGCCCAGGGGGGGACCCTCCGAATTGATAATATCTAAAGCTTTGGAAACCTCTTTAGAGTCCCAAATAATTGTACCATCATCTAGGTACCAAGGATGAAAGAGAAGCTTACAGGAACTCTGGACTAGATGAATAAGTGGGTGCAGAACTAAGACGAAAAGAAGAGGTCCCAAAGGGTCCCCCTGCTGAACCCGAGTGGTGGACCAAATGTGGCCATCCCCCACATATAGCCTGGCCGGTTGCCCATATAAAAAGTTCACCCATAAGGAAATAGATGGGCATCGGGCCTAAACCTCATTCAGAAGGGCAGTCCTATCCACCAAGTTGAAGGCATTACAAAAATCAATAGTAAGCATAGCCAATGACCCATCAGAATGGAACTTACTTAAAAACATGTTCGCGCTATGAAGAACGGCCTCTGCACCACTAAGGACTCCCACCCAAACTGAAAGTCGCACAGGTATTTAGTAATGTCTTTCCCAACACCCCTCATAGCCACCTTAGAGATCAATCTTCTCCAAATGGAACCTACAGCAATGGGTCTAATCCCATTGTCCGGTTTGAGCAACGGTGTGAGGGGAGCCGACGCAATGAACTCTGCCAAAACCCTTGGGCATCTCCCCCCCCCCTCTCCCCAATCATAAATTAACCATCGCAGTAGTAGCCTTTAGTAACCCAACAGCGATCGGCGACCCCTCTCCACAAAATGCATCCAAAATATTTTGTGCCCTCAATCCATCTCGTCCGCATGACGTCCCTTTAGGGAAGGATTTAATGCATCCAAGCACACAATCCTCATCAACAACAAGAGGAGGCTCAGAAAGCAATGAAGCAGGCACAACCGGCGGGGGCAAATTGGGATGCTTAGCCACTAACGCTTTCAAAGTGTCATTGCCGAAAGGTGCAACCCCTGAAGAGCATAATACTTTAATGGCGGCAGTAAAATGCCCGTCCGCCACTTTTCGTAAACATTGTTTCACATTGGCGCATATCGCAACATCATCGTGCTTAGCGAGAGGCTCCCCATGACTCGAGTTCACCCCTATAGGTGTGGCAAAAAGAGATAAAATAAGCGCATCAAAACCATCCTTAGCACCCCAACTTGCTAGTGCTTGTTGAATACTCTGACATTGCAAAGACTTTCTATTACCGGACCTGCGCTCTTGACGTTTAGAAGGTCTGAAAACACGCAGCGTGCACCGCGGTAACAAGAAAAGTTTCACCCATGCCTCAACAGAGTCTGGCATAGCAACCACCTTACCCAGAGCCGCAGTTAACGCTTGAGCAAATGCCATACGACAACTATGAGGGATTCTCTTAACAGTTGAGATAGGAAGAGAGAAGACGCGGTCAAGGATATCCTCATCCACCATTATCCCTCCCAAGGGAGCAACATCCCTCATAACATGTGGTTTATCAATCCCCACAATAAACTCCTCCACAGCTCCCACACCCTCATTGTACTTGGTGACTCCATCAGCATGATGACACGTCCGTTTAAGAGCATTTGGACGCATACACACCCCACATAGCCATTGGTCCAAGGCTTTAAAATCCTCCCTAAACGAAATAAATAAATCACAATCCGTGGAAATGGCGTCCCGTAGGGTCCCTTTCCGCTCATCCAATGACAAATGAAGTCGTTTGATATGCGCCATTAACCGAGAGATCCCCCTTGACCCCGCCCGTCCATCCGGGCAACAATGGAACCCCCTAAAAGGACATGGCCAAACACCCACCGAACCACACTATTTTCTAGGGTCTTAGACATAGCACCCTCATCAGTTAATCCACCACGAGAAATGATGTCGAACCGACAACCATGTCCTCCTCCCGTGCCCACCTCCCCCGATGGGGCTCCTTTGACAATCCGAGCCCTTGTCATAACCCCTCACGACTAAAAGGCCAACAAAAAAACTCGAGCTGAGTTTTGGGAGTAAAAACCCAAACTAAGAGGAGAAAGGAGAGCAACCGCCAATTGCTCTCCCCTCCGTAAACAAAAAAAAAACCGATTAACTCATTGAGACATTTTATCGAACACCTGGAGGGCAGACCCAAAACCGAGGATTAAAGGCAAAATTGAAATAGAAGTAAGGGTGGTGGTGAGGAGATGACGAGGATATGACGAGGAGATGATGCTGGTTAAATTGATAGATATTGAGATTGATGAGCAGTTAAATTATATTGATTATCCTATTGAGGTAGCTGACCGTAAGGAAAAACAGCTTCGTCATAAGCTTATCCCTTTCGTGAAGGTGATATGGAAGCATCGTAAAGGATCGGATGCTACCTGGGAAGTTGAAGAAGAAATGCGTAAGTTTTACCCAGATCTGTTTAAGTAAAAGCTAGGTTTTGGGGACGAAACCTCTTTAAGGGGGGAAAGACTTGTAACATCCCGAAATTTTTAAGAATAATGTTTAATATGTTATTTATGTTGGAGGAATTAATTGAGTTAGTAGAATAATGATAGAATAATAATAAATATAGAAGGATGGTAGGCTAATTTGATGAAATTAATTATGGACAAAAAAGGAAAGATGGGTCTAAGGTCCATGGGCGTAGGGAGTATAAATTGTGAAACCCCGAAAAATGTAGCCTTATCCCACGACTAATGTAACAGTGCTTATCTGAATAAAATATTGTAGTAAATTAAATAATTATATTTCATTCCAAAGTCTTCAAAATATGTGTGTTATATCCATTTTAATTCAAAAAGGTTAAATTTGTTGCGTAGCGAACACTGCGCCTAACGAACACTGGCGATACCCGGGAAGTTGAAAAGCCCAAAATAGTCGGAACCAACCCGGAAAATTTTATTATTAGTAAAAATAGTGGACATAAGTGATGAACTTATTTTTAGAATTTTTCGTCGCGCAAAAATAAATAAGTTTGCAGCTAAGAGCCGGTAGCGGACACCATATGGACCCGAAACCCAACACCACCAAAAATTATGTTCTTAGGCTTGTTGCGTCAGGAATCTAAAATCGGATAAAGTCTGACAAAAATTATTGAAAACGGAACTCGTTTGATTAGTTAAATTGTACCAAACGTTTAACTAGTAAATTAAAGACCTTGATTATAATACCCAAAAACCACCAAATCTTTCCTTTTCCACACCTTTCCAGCCGAGATCCCCACCATCCCTTTTCACTTTTAGCCAATCTCCATGCATGCAACCTAATGATGACAAAATATTTTAGAAGGATCTTGTAGAATCCACCAAATATTATCAAGCCTCCACATATCCACTAGTTAACAACTCACACTATCTATATTCTCTTTCCTTCAATATAACGACCCTCCATCTTTTGATCTTCTCCATCCCTTCATCTTTCAATTTTTCTCAAGTATACCATAAGAAAAGCATCTATGGAGTTTGATAAAAGATAAGAATACCACCATCTCACCTCACACTAACCAAACACCCTCTTCCCTACCACCACCACAAATCCGTCGGCCACAGTACCCCCCACCCCACTTCACCTTACATCTTCATTATTACTCATATCTCATCTATTCAAGGTTTAAAATAGCTCTAAGGGTTGAACAAAAGTCATGATGGAACTAGGAAGCTTATTAAGGGTCTAGGAAGCTCAAGATTCATCTTTTATTTTCTTTATTATCTCACCCGAAAACCAAGGTATAATTTACGACTAAAGTATTGTTGATATAGTTTTGCAACTTAATGTTTCACACATATAATCAAGGATTGTCGTTTAAAAATAAAAGGTGATGAATATATGCATGTATGGGTATGAGCCGTGGGATATTTTTTTATGTATACGTGATGTTGGTGTGAGCTTGGAATTAAATGCATGTGTGTGTGGTGGGTGCCGAGTCCACACCCACTTACATGCATGCTATTGTTCTTATTATTTTGATAATATGGAAAATTTTGAATAATTATTATTATTATTATTATTATTATTATAAAAATGTCTATAAATGTGAAGTGTACTGTGAATATGTGTGTGGGTGTATGGGAACCCAAAACCCACATGCATGTATACATACACATGAGTCTATGATTAATATGCTTGATTTTGGTTCTTTAAAAATTAAAGACATGCATGCATATAGAAAAAGATATGGATAAAGATTTATTATTGGACAATAAAAACATGCATATGATTAAATCTTGATATAATGTCAAACACTTATTGTTGTGATGTTAATATTGAATAAAGGGTTGAAAATTGATTAGAACATGTAGTTGGATTTTTGGGTAATGAAAGAAAGAGAAAACGAGAGAGAGAGAGAGAGAGAGAGAGAGAATAGGAGAAAGTGTGTAAATTAATTTTAGTTAATGTAGGTAATATTGTCATGATTGAGTATTGTGTGGTTGTAAAAAAATCGCATTTTTATTTTTTGATTTAGCCTTACAAATGAATATAGGTATACTTGAAACTTATTAATATTAATTAGATCCATGTTAGAACTCAATATTATGGTTATATATGATATGGAAATGGCTCTTTTACTTTGATTGAAATTATGGATAAAATATTGACAATAAGATGATATGTTAAAAATAAAAACTTTGTTTGTTAACAACTTGTAAACCTTTAGTTTTGTTTAATAATGTTGAGTGACTTGAACATATATGATTGAAGTATGACACTTTAATAAACATGAATGTTAACTTGATTGATAATATGATTATTTGGAAAAAATGTTACATGCTCATGAAAGAATCTTGGACAAATTGTTAAGTAGTTATGCTAGAAACTTTGTCACATGTAAAGAATATGAAAAAGGTAAAATTTGAATTATATGAGATTGATATAGACATGACAAAGTGGGAATAAAATCTGGAAATTTAAGTAAAATTAATATACATTGATTAATGAGTATTGGTTTGTTTATTCCGTACCACATTTAGTAAGTTAAAACATGTGCATGTTATACTTAAAATTGCTAAAAAGTGACGTTTTGTGCTAATTGCTTAAATCTGGAAATTTGGTTGAAATTATACATTATAAATATGTGTATTAAGTATACAAAGTATTTGGCATGTTTAATGTTTCTTAAATTGCTTGTCGGTAGATTTGACGGTCGAAAATGCGACTTTTAACATGAACCGACAACGGTTTTGGGAACTGTTTTAAAACAGCCCGTAAACCCATATAATATATATACCTTACATAAGTAAATGTATATATTAAGGTCAATATGAAATAACTTGATCTTTGACGGTTCGTGTTACGACAAAACCGACCCGAAAACGTCAAAATTGCTAGTTTTGTGAAATTTATAAATAAAATAAGAAATGAATTATTTTTAGAATGACTTATAAAAACTGGTGTATTTTCATACTTAAAGTATATAAAAATAGTTAAGAACTCAACTTTATAAGAAAAGTTAACCGGTTCACCGATTAATATAAAACCGACAAAACCGACCGAACCGGAAAGCGATTTAATAAATGTGATAAGTACAAAGATATAAAATATTAAATACTCAGAAACTAAAATATGCATTTATAAAACTTACTATTATTATATAATATTAAACAATATTAAATAATATAATATTATATTATTACTATTTTATTTGCCAAATAGAATATTTGTGCATGAAATGTGCTAGTTGCTACCTGGGTTAAAATTATAAGTTTAGAGACCTTGTGTGTGTCGACTAATCATATAGGAATTGTACTTGAACGGAATCGTCAATGTGTCTCAAAACTAAAATAAACACGCGAACAAAAGAATAACACTCTTTTAAGAAATAAGATGTGTGAAATATTTTAAGTTGAAGAAATAACTTAAAATATGAGTAAATTATTAATTATGTGCTATATATTTCGGACACAAGTCGAGTTGGAATAACTGATCATCTACCGAAAACGGTGAGTTTTCTCGTAAAATCCTCACTTTTAAATATTTTAATGATTTATAAATATTTTTTGGGGAAAAGTATGTAAAGAAAAGGCTATATATTTACAAATTGTGTTAAATGGGATGAGTCATTATGAAAGGAAAAACTGTTAACCTAGAGAGAAAGGGTCTAAAAATATTGGTAGATCTATCGGGGTGACGACCCCACTCTTCCAGTTGCTCTGGTTGAAAATGTGGGAATATTTTGATTTTGGTATGTTTCGAGTTTATTATAATGACAGTCATACATGTGTTGTACTCTTTGCTCGTTTACAACTGACACGTTTTGTTTAAGAAATATATAACTATGTTTAGAAAAGTGGAAATTAAATTCGCATTGAAAAGAATGGTAAATAACAAAAATTATCATTGATAAGAATGATAAGTAAATGGGTGTAAAAGTCGAGAACTGTTACATCCTGGTTTTAAATTGAGAAACTCACCAACATTCATGTTGACAAAATTATTTAACATACTTTTCAGGTAAATAAAAATATGGAGGCATCGCGGAGGATGGATGGGATGGAACCGAGAACGCGTGTGTTTTGGTGATGTGGAACTGTAGGCATGTAATAATAATAAACTATGTAAAATAAGACATGTGCACTCTAATGAATAAACAAGCCTTTTTATTTATTTAAGTGTTCTATTTCGTGATTTGGCTATCGGCATCTGTCATTAACCGAAATTAACTTAGTTAAGTCTTCCGCTGCTAAGATGAGAGTTTCGGGGTGTGACATAAATACCCCATAAACCCTAATCCTTTCCAACTCCATCATTCTACACCTTAGCCTCCACCATCAAAAACATACACTTAAGACAAACACTCTCTACTCTATTTCATTCAACGATCCGAGACCAACCAAAGGTAAGAAATCATTTATCTCAGCTGACACAATATGTATATGTATATGTATATGTATATGTATATGTATATGTATATGTATATGTATATGTATATGTATATGTATATGTATATGTATATGTATATGTATATGCCTTATACGTATATATAAGTACGCATATGTAGGTCTCGTATATGTATATGTATATTGTCACACCCTCAAAATCCACTAACGGAGTTTGACCGTCAGAGGGTGTGACCTAACAGGAACGGAATCATTAGTTATAATCAAACACCATAATTAAAATTTTCAAACCATGAAAACATTTAGGTTTAAATGAATGCGGAAGCGTAAATTCATAAACCCAGTGTTGCGTCACGCAGGACGACCTAAAACCCAATTAATAACAGTTTAAAAACAAGTTTGCAAAAACGTTAGAGTTCAATCGGATGCATGTTCCTATACCGCGCGCCCGCCTCGGCTACCTGAGAATAACATCCTAAAAGTGTCAACACGGGGTTGGTGAGTTCACATATATAAATAAAGAAAATGTTCGCGTTTAAGTGTTTATGTTTTGCGTTTGCGTTTGCGTTACCAGATGATGTTATGTCAATTAAATATCGATAGGTAGCTAGCCTATAAAACAAGTATTACTAAGTGTTCGACACCGAAGCTGACTGTTTATCAATAGCCTTGCCACCATGTCTACCACGACCATGGAAATGTGTTAGCCAAGATTACACCCACTCGACCTCCAGTCGAGTTTAGAGTTGGGTGGGGTTTGTCAAACCCAGTAGTACTACTCAACAATGACTCGCTATTATACAAATACTAAACGATTCGATGTTATGAAGGACATTAGTTGATTCGTTTACCACTTAGCCTTTACAAGTGATATATAACTAATAACAAAATCTAAAGCGTTTTGGAGTATGTTATCTTCCCCAAGTAAAAAGCGATTAAATGAGTAAAAGGGGAACGTGAAACTCACTGTTTGCGAAGAATTCAAAAACAAGTCAACCGAGAGATGCGCGTCACAGAAAATCCTCACTAGCGTTCTAAAACAAGAATGAGATTTTCTAAGTGTTGGAACTATTATTGAGTCTCTAGACTCGGCACATAATACCTATGCATGAGATACGTTTCGTGTTTCGTTTGTGAATTATGTGTGACTCGACAAACAAATTGGTGACACGTTTCATGTGTAAACAACTACATAAGTATTAAGTACTAACATTGTACATTACTAGCAATCTTTCCCCACAAAGGCAATTTAGTCAAAAACATAGCAATTATCTAGCAACAAGCACGTTTCATGTATTTTCACATAGTTCAGCAGCTAGTTTTATCAAGACAGATTTCTACTTGAAAGATTACTCTATTCAACAGATCATAACATATCAATTAATTCACCAAAAATCGTCACAAAAACACACATGAGTTAGGTTTCCAGAAGTATTTTTATTTTATTTTTATTCCACATAGTTTTCTCACAAGGACCAAAACATTACAGTAAACTCACAGCAGTCAAAATCATGCGCAACAGAATGATATTTGTTATTCCCGTTAAATGGTAAATTCAATTAATGAAAGACCAATTGGGTTAGATTCTTAACTCAATATGTTAACTTCCAGAAGTAGAACTAACCCATTTGGTCTTGTAGTTAATGAGATATGATAATTACAAAACAGCCTAACAGAAGACCTTACAATTCAGACTTGCACTTCAGTTTTGTAAAATAATAAAAGTTAACTTTTACACGTCCAAAAATTACAAACTTGGACTTTTTAGAAACTAGACTCAACCTAGTACACTGTAGTGTTAAGAATTTCGACCAATTAACAAATTAACATTCATTTACAGTCGTCTAAACATAAACTTAACAATCTGTCCGGTACCGGTTTACATCAAAACTCAATATAACAACAATCTATGAACCATAATCCATGCATATAACACTCTAGACACAATATTTACCAACCATGGATATCAATCTCACATTACACACATAGTTAGGGTTTTTCTTGAAAGTTTAAAATCAAAGAACAAGTGATTATCAAACAACAATAACACAACTAGTTATCAATTTCATTAGCAAATCATCATCAAGCATATAATCAAACCCTAACTCATCCTAATCATCAATTTCGTGAATTAGGGTTTTGATTAACCCATTCAATATCAAAATTAAACATATGGAATGCATAGAGTATTTGTTAATACCTTCCTAGCACCTTAATTCTTCAACCAAAAGCTTGAAAATCCTTGTGTGTATGTGTGTGTAGTGTGACGGCAGCCAAGAAGAGAGGGAGGGGGGCCGATCGGGTTTGGGAGGGAGAGAGGAGGTTAGGGTTTTTGTTATTAATTAATAATAATTATATTACACAATGGCCCCTCAACTTTTAGTTATTACTTTTCTAGCATAAAATAGCTTTTTGCATCTTGAGTTAATGTTCTACTCAATATTATCAAATAACACATAAGCCTAACATATAATTATCAATTACTTATTGTTTTGATGTTTGTCGTTTGTTCACCAATGGTTTGAGTCAACTCGTTTGCGTTTCGGTGCAATCCCGAAAGACTACATGTGTAGTGATTGTCAAGCGTCATTTAAAACCCTAGTTTAAATGTAATGAGATGTGTGTTATAGTTCTAGTGATCTTAAGTTTGAATTGACGGAGTTTGGATTAACGGAGTTAACCTGAAATTGTCGAGTGTCACATCATTCCCATGTTGAAAGAATTTTCGTCCCGAAAATTTGAGTCAAGTCGCTATGGGTGTTTGAAAAAGCAAGAAAAATTTTCAGTTTGTCATATCATCCCCTAGTAGAAAGAAATTTCGTCCCGAAATTTAATTCATACCTCTGGTGTTTCTGACGGTTTAACGGCTTTCACGGTTTTAGGTGCTTGGTCAACCCTTCAAAAAGGTGAGGATACTTTTTCATCATTTGGTCCTCGCGTTCCCACGTGAACTCTGGTCCACGTCTCGAGTTCCAACGAACCTTAACGATTGGAATTTTGCTGTGCTTGAGTGTTTTGGTTTCCCAATCCAAAACTTTGACTGGTTCTTCGATGAATTGTAGCTGTTCATCAACTTGCAACTCATCCAAAGGAACTGCTTGGGTTTCATCGGAAAGGAATTTCTTCAAGTGGATACATGGAATACATTGTGTACGCTACTGAGTTCCGTTGGTAAATCCAGTCGGTACGCTACCGGACCAATGCGCTCAGTTATCGGGTAAGGGCCAACGTATCGTGGATTGAGTTTGTTTCGCTTTCCGAAGCGAACCACACCTTTCCAAGGTGAGACTTTGAGTAATACTTGGTCGTTTACTTGAAATTCAAGAGGCTTTCAGCGCTTGTCGGCGTAACTCTTTTGGCGATCTCGTGCTGCTGCCATGCGGTTTCGGATTTGAACAATCTTTTCAGAGGTTTCAAGTACTAATTCTGGACCAGTGATTTGGCTATCACCCACCTCTGCCCAGCAGAGAGGTGATCGACACTTTTGTCCGTACAACGCTTCAAACGGCGTTGCTTTAATGCTTGCGTGATAACTGTTATTATACGAAAACTCTACCAAAGGTAAGTGAGGTTCCCAACTTTTTCCGAAATCCAACACGCATGCAAGCAACATGTCCTCCAAGGTCTGAATGGTGCGCTCACTTTGCCCATCCGTCTGAGGATGGTATGCTGTGCTCATATCAAGGCGGGTGTCTAACGGACTCTGTAGTGACTTCCAGAAGTGCGAAGTGAAACGGGAATCTCGATCAGATATGATTGAGACAGGCACTCCGTGTCTAGTCACTACTTCTTTCATATAGATGCGAGTCAGTCTTTCCATTTTGTCCGATTCCTGGATTGCTAAGAAGTGTTCAGACTTAGTCAACCGGTTAACGATCATCCATATGGTATCGCATCCCGTCGGTGTTTTGGGTAATCCCGTGATGAAATCCATGGAAATGTGTTCCCATTTCCACGTTGGAAGTTCCGGTTGTTGTAGCAGACCAGATGGTTTCTGATATTCTATTTTGAGTCTTGCACAAGTCAAGCATTTGCTCACGTAGGTGGCAATGTCGGCTTTCATGTTTGGCCACCAGTAAAGGGCTTTCAGATCATGGTACATTTTATCTGAGCCAGGGGGAATGGAATATCGGGACTTGTGTGCTTCGTCCATCACTAGAGTTCTCAACTCTCCGTATCGAGGGACCCAAATCCGGTTTTCGAAATATCGGACCCCGTCCGATTTGGTTTCAAGTGTCTTGTTCATTCCTCGCATGAGTTCTGATGGGAGATTATCGTCTTTCAAGGCTTCGAGTTGCGTATCGCGAATCTGATCGGGTAAGTTGGCGTGGATCGTGAGTTGTAATGCTCGCACTCATCTAGGTTTATCGGTTTCTTTTCTGCTGAGAGCATCGGCCACTACATTGGCCTTGCCAGGGTGGTACTTGATGGCACAATCATAATCCTTAAGCAGCTCGACCCAACGACGCTGTCGCATGTTCAGCTCCTTCTGATTGTAGATATGTTGGAGACTCTTGTGGTCGGTGTAAATGGTAAACTTGGTACCGTACAAGTAATGCCTCCATATATTAAGAGCAAACACCACAGCTCCGAGTTCCAAGTCATGGGTCGTGTACTTCTTCTCGTGAATCCGTAGTTGTCGAGAGGCATAGGCTATAACTTTCTCGAGTTGCATCAGCACGCAACCGAGACCTTGTATCGATGCGTCACAATGTACCTCAAAATTTTCTGTTCCCTCGGGAAGGGCTAGGATAGGGGCGCTACAGAGTTTGGTTTTCAACAGTTGGAAAGCGGATTCTTGCGCGTCACCCCAATTGTACTTATTACCCTTGTGTGTCAATGCAGTGAGAGGTTGAGCAATCTTTGAAAATCCCTCGATGAAACGTCGGTAGTAGCCAGCCAGTCCTAGGAATTGTTGCACCTCAGTCGGAGTCTTAGGTGCTTCCCAGTTTTTGATGGCCTCTACCTTGCCGGGATCGACATGGATACCATTCTCATTGATCACATGTCCTAAGAAGTGAACCTCGCGAAGCCAAAATTCGCATTTCGAGAGTTTAGCGTACAGTTGTTCCTTCTTTAGCAATTCTAGGATCAACCTCAGGTGTTCTTCGTGGTCGGCCTTGTTCTTGGAGTAGACGAGGATATCATCAATAAAAGCAATCACAAACTTGTCGAGGTACGCCTTCAATACTCGATTCATGAGATCCATAAATACGGCCGGTGCGTTGGTTAAGCCAAAAGGCATAACCAAAAACTCGTAGTGACCGTACCGAGTTCTGAAAGCCGTCTTTGAAATGTCTTCTTCGCGCACACTTAATTGATGGTAACCAGATCTCAGATCGATCTTCGAGTAGTAACTCGATCCTTGAAGCTGGTCGAATAGATCATCAATTCAGGGTAAGGGATAACGGTTCTTGATCGTCACCTTGTTCAGCTCTCGGTAGTCGATGCACATGCGGAAAGTCCCGTCCTTCTTTCAAACAAATAAGACAGGGGCTCCCCATGGTGATGAGCTAGGTCGTATAAAACCCTTATCCAACAAGTCTTGCAATTGAGTGGACAACTCCTGAAGCTCTGCTGGTGCGAGCCGATACGGGGCTCGTGCTATGGGTGCCGCACCGGGGGTAAATTCGATTTGGAACTCGACTTGTCGAATAGGTGGGAGTCCAGGCAGATCCTCCAGGAAGACTTCCGTAAAATCTCGCACAATCGGTATGTCTTCGATTCGCTTCTCCTCCGCGGGTTTCTCGACAATATGGGCTAAAATTGCTAAATGACCCTTTCGTAAATATTTCTGCGCCTTCATGAGGGTGATAACACTTGTAGTCATGCCGCTCTTCTCTCCATGTATCGAGATGATTTCGCCGGAAGAGGTAGTAATGTGGACTATCTTGTCGTGACATAAAATCTCAGCTCGGTTCTCGGATAGCCAGTCCATGCCGACAACGACATCGAATCTACCAAGTGTAAAAGGTATGAGGTCGATATCAAAATATGACCCGACAGTTTCAACTTACATCCCGCAAGTACATGAGTTGTCTCTATAGACTTACCATCAGCAAATTCAACAAGAAACTTAGCATCTAACGTGGTTGGAGTTAAGTCTAAGAGTTTACTAAAGGCTTTCGATATAAAACTCCTATCAGCTCCAGTGTCAAACAAAACAGAAGCAAAACAGTCGTTCACAGGAAACTTACCAGTAACCACATTCGGATCGTTGCGGGCCTGGCCCGATCAAATGACGAAAGCTCTACCTTTACCACTGCTTCCACCACTGTTGCTCCTCCATTGTTCTCATTCTGCTTTAGTTTGGGGCAATCCTTCCTGAAATGACCCTCTTGACCACACTCGAAGCACCCTTTAGTCGCCGTAGGCTGTTTAGGAGCACCCTTTGTTGCTAGGTCTCCCCTACAGTCTTTGGCCTAATGACCCATTTTCCCGCATCTCAGACACTTGAAACGGTCGCATGCGCCAGCATGGTGATAGTTGCACTTGTTGCATTTCGGGTACTTCCCAGCATAGCCACGCGAACCCTGCCCACCACCGTTGTTGTTATTGCTGGAACCCTGATTATTGAAGCTCCGAGCGAGTTCGGGCTTACGGTAGTGTTGTTGCTGTGGGGGGTTCGATGATGAGGACCTGGTGTTGTCAAATTTCCTATTTCCATTACCCGGGTTGTTGTTGTTATCAGTGATTGAGTTGTCTCGGGTTTTAGAGTTTGAACCTCTAGGTGGTAACGCACCTTGTGTCACTGCCTGGTCCGTCAGTTTGTGAGCTAACTGGATCGCTTGTTGAATTGTGGCCGGTTTGGAAGACGTCACCATACCCTGAATTTGTGGTACCAACCCATCGATATACATCTCGATCCTCTTGCTCGGCGGGTCTACCATCCGTGGACACATTACTGCTAGCCCATGGGAACGGGTGGTGTAGGCTTCAATCTCGGAACCCACCATTTTCAACGACCAAAACTCAGATTCTAACTTCGCGATTTCCTCTCTAGGACAATACTCTTCCCGCATCATATTCTTGAACTCTTCCCAGTTTATAGCGTTCGCCAAATCCAACCCAAGAATTTGCAGATTGGAGTTCCACCAAGTGAGAGCAGAATCTTCCAGTGTTCCAGCAGCAAATTTGACCCTGCTGGCGGGTGGACAGCTACACATCTCGAAAGCTGACTCTGCCTTCTCAGCCCAACGCTGGAAATCTATGTCTCCCTCAGTTCCGTCAAATGAATTAGGCTTGCAGTCTAGGTATTTCTTGAAAGTACAAACTCCGGCTTGACCTCTGGCTTGATTCTGAACGTGCGCAGCTAGAGCTGCCGCCGCATGGTCATTCAATAGGGTTTGGAGTTCTGATGTGGTTAGGTTAATGTTACCGCGACCATGACCAGCGTTTCTTCCAGACATCTAGGTGTTATCATCCTGAGATGTCGTCGCCTGAGGACACGTCCGAGTGTGCATCCTCCTCAGTATCTTCCTCGGGTTCTTCCACAGGTTTTTCTGCATCCGGGGCAATCTACGCCCCTAGTGTGTCGCATCGGGCTAGAGCTGTCGTTGCAAGGGCTCTTGCACTAAAAATTTGGTCACGCAAATCTATCATCTCGGCTTGCATTTTGTTCATTATCTCCATTTGCTGAACATGAGCATCCTGAACTTTCTTCATGGCTTCGGTCAGGAAGGAAATTCTCTCTCGGACATCGATTCCATTCTCTTTCAATTCTCTCACGTTTGCTCTAGTCGAGTGCATAATGCCAACCTCACGCTCTAAACAAGAAACGAGGACTGCGAAAGCACGCTCCATCGGGAGTGTCAGGGGTGGTAGCTTTTTAAAGGATGTAGGACAACCTGGGAGAGGTAGCGGTGGAACTTGCACACAGTAAACGACCCGCTCGACTAGACTCGAGGTACCAACTCCAGTGACTATTGTCCTCGTACACGTCTCCAGATGGGCGATACCTCTTCGGTGTGGGGGCGGCTAGTTCCGGGACTACCCGAGGTGGCGACGAGGTAGGTAGTTGCAGTTCCTTTCCATGGGCATGAGTCACCTGGTCGGATGATGATGATGGCGGCGTCGACATCCCTACAGGTAAGTCGTGTATGCGCACGTATGAGTGAATGAGGCAATGAGATAAGGATAACGAATGACTAAATAAAATATATATACAGTGCGTAGAAATTATAACTAATGGGTCGTTGCAGTTATAGTCTAGTATGCATGCAATTTCTAGTTCGCTATAACCAGCGGCTCTGATAACAATCTGTCACACCCTCAAAATCCACTAACGGAGTTTTACCGTCAGAGGGTGTGACCTAACAGGATCGGAATCATTAGTTATAATCAAACACCATAATTAAAGTTTCCAAACCACGAAAACATTTAGGTTTAAATGAGTGCGGAAGCGTAAATTCATAAACCAAGTGTTGCGTCACGCAGGACGACTTAAAACCCAATTAATAACAGTTTAAAAACAAGTTTGCAAAAACGTTAGAGTTCAATGGGATGCATGTTCCTATACCGCGCGCCCGCCTCGGCTACCTGAGAATAACATCCTAAAAGTGTCAACACGGGGTTGGTGAGTTCACATATATAAATAAAGAAAATGTTCGCGTTTAAGTGTTTGCGTTTTGCGTTTGCGTTTGCGTTACCAGATGATGTTATGTCAATTAAATATCGATAGGTAGCTAGCCTATAAAACAAGTATTACTAAGTGTTCGACACCGAAGCTGACTGTTTATCAATAGCCTTGCCACCATGTCTACCACGACCATGGAAATGTGTTAGCCAAGATTGCACCCACTCGACCTCCAGTCGAGTTTAGAGTTGGGTGGGGTTTGTCAAACCCAGTAGTACTACTCAACAATGACTCGCTATTATACAAATACTAAACGGTTCGATGTTATGAAGGAAATTAGTTGGTTCGTTTGCCTCTTAGCCTTTACAAGTGATATATAACTAATAACAAAATCTAAAGCGTTTTGGAATATGTTATCTCCCCCAAGTAAAAAGCGTTTAAATGAGTAAAAGGGGAACGTGAAACTCACTGTTTGCAAAGAATTCAAAAACAAGTCAACCGAGAGATGCGCGTCACAGAAAATCCTCACTAGCGTTCTAAAACAAGAATGAGATTTTCTAAGTGTTGGAACTATTATTGAGTCTCTAGACTCGGCACATAATACCTATGCATGAGATACGTTTCAGGTTTCGTTTGTGAATTATGTGTGACTCGACAAACAAATTGGTGACACGTTTCATGTGTAAACAACTACATAAGTATTAAGTACTAACATTGTACATTACTAGCAATATTTCTCCACAAGGGCAATTTAGTCAAAAACATAGCAATTATCTAGCAACAAGCACGTTTCATGTATTTTCACATAGTTCAGCAGCTAGTTTTATCAAGACAGATTTCTACTTGAAAAATTACTCTATTTAACAGATCATAACGTATCAATTAATTCACCAAAAATCGTCACAAAAACACACATGAGTTAGGTTTCCAGAACTAGTTTTGTTTTATTTTTATTTCACATAGTTTTCTCAAAAGGACCAAAACATTACAGTAAACTCACAGCAGTCAAAATCATGCGCAACAGAATGATATTTGTTATTCCCGTTAAATGGTAAATTCAATTAATGCAAGACCAATTGGATTAGATTCTTAACTCAATATTTTAACTTCCAGAAGTGGAACTAACCCATTTGGTCTTGTAGTTTATGAGATATGATAATTACAAAACAGCCTAACAGAAGACCTTACAATTCAGACTTGCACTTCAGTTTTGTAAAATAATAAAAGTTAACTTTTACACGTCCAAAAATTACAAACTTGGACTTTTTAGAAACTAGACTCAACCTAGTACACTGTAGTGTTAAGAATTTTGACCAATTACCACATTAACATTCAGTTACAGTCGTCTAAACATAAACTTAACAATCTATCCGGTACCGGTTTACATCAAAACTCAACATAACAACAATCTATGAACCATAATCCATGCATATAACACTCTAGACACAATATTTACCAACCATGCATATCAATCTCACATTACACACATAGTTAGGGTTTTTCTTGAAAGTTTAAAATCAAAGAACAAGTGATTATCAAACAACAATAACACAACTAGTTATCAATTTCATTAGCAAATCATCATCAAGCATATAATCAAACCCTAACTCATCCTAATCATCAATTTCATGAATTAGGGTTTTGATTAACCCATTCAATATCAAAATTAAACATATGGAATGCATAGAGTATTTGTTAATACCGTCCTAGCACCTTAATTCTTCAACCAAAAGCTTGAAAATCCTTGTGTGTATGTGTGTGTAGTGTGACGGCAGCCAAGAAGAGAGGGAGGGGGGGCCGATCGGGTTTGGGAGGGAGAGAGGAGGTTTTGGTTTTTGTTATTAATTAATAATAATTATATTACACAATGGCCCCTCAACTTTTAGTTATTACTTTTCTAGCATAAAATAGCTTTTTGCATCTTGAGTTAATGTTCTACTCAATATTATCAAATAACACATAAGCCTAACATATAATTATCAATTACTTATTGTTTTGATGTTTGTCGTTTGTTCACCAATGGTTTGAGTCAACTCGTTTGCGTTTCGGTGCAATCCCGAAAGACTACATGTGTAGTGATTGTCAAGCGTCATTTAAAACCCTAGTTTAAATGTAATGAGATGTGCGTTATAGTTCTGGTGATCTTAAGTTTGAATTGACGGAGTTTGGATTAACGGAGTTAACCTGAAATTGTCGAGTGTCACATATATACACATATGTATGTGCCGCATAAGTATATGCATGCCCTATATGTATAAGTGCGACGTATATGTATGGACGTATATGTATGACTTATATGCTGTAACAACTTATACGTTGGAAGTAACCTTATACGCCAGAGAGGATAAATACGCTAGAATGGTTTTCTAAATAAACGAAAGATAAACAGCGTATACGTACGTAAACGATAGATATGGACTTATATGATATATGAAATAAAGATAAGAAATTAATTAATAAGAAAAGGTAACATTTAAAACGGGAAATGACTTGTAAGTATATATAAATAGGAGTAGTTAAGTGATGCTTGTTAATTGATACACATTTAGCCATGCACAGCACAAGAAGGGCATAACCATAAATTCAGAAAGGAATCGCTTACAGGTGAGTTTCTAGCCCCTTTCCTTGTTATGTTTTCAGCGTTGTGTGCATACTCGATATGATTAGTTAATACAGTTACCATAAGTGGTAAGTGTATACCTGATATGATTTATGTGATAGTGATTGAGGTTATGAATGAATGCTTATCGGTACGTGAACGATATTCTGATGTTGCACGTATCGCCAGGAAATATGATCGTTAAAAGATGGGATTACTTATTATATGATGCATGAATGATATATGTATGTTATATAAATGATTAAGAGTATATATGAAAGTTTATAAAAATAAATATAAAGAAAGGTATGGTATGGTTGTATGGAAAGAAAGGAACCGGGCCCTAATAATACTCGAGGAAGAAGGGACCAGACCCTAATAATATCCGAAGAAGAAGGGGACCGAGCCCAAACAATACTCAAGGAAGAAGGGACCGGAACCTAGTAATATCCGAGGAAGAAAGGGACCGGGCCCTAATAATACTCGAGTAAGTAGTGCATAATGCTCTTTAAAACATATAAGTATGTAAAGTAAGATTAAATATAAAAGTATGAAAGAAAAAAAGAATGAAAGAAAGAAAGAAGATATATGCTTATGTATGTACGAAAGAAAGAAAGAAGATATATGCTTATGTATGTACATAAGTTATAATATGTATGCACAAGTATGTGAATATATTGTATGTTACCTGATTAACTAGAACTCACTCAGTGTAGCTGACTTTTAGTATGCACGTAGGTAAATAGATTGAAGTAGATGGTTTGAGAGGCAGACACATGGCATGGTTTGAAGGGACTAGAATCCAAAGAAGATTTGTCATGATGTTTTAATAAGCAAATTTATGTTATGTTTTAAAGACAAGATTTGAAGTTTTGTAATGAATGGTTGACTTTTATTATTCCGTGAAAGTTTAAATTAAAACTGATATTTAAAACTAGGTTTATGAGTAAATCCAATGCCAAAGTAGGGGACCGGGATCGGGGCCTTACAGTTTATTCTTAAAGCTGTCAGTAAATTATTTATTTTCATTAAATTTTCTATGAACTTATTAAATTAGATGTTCTATCAAGAAGATTATATAATTGTTATTTTTATATTAACATTAAAATGATTGTCATGTGATTAATCTGACCATTGGACATATACTAAAAACTCACATGGACACGTGACAATCATTCAATGTGTTTGAAGATCATACACATATATGATATTGGTAATCACTGAAAACAAAAATTCAAGCCAATAGTGATGCGGAACGAAAACATTCAAGTGACTCTTGACACTTTAGTTAATCAAAGACCGATAAACTGAACGATATATTTCAAGAACAAAGTTCTTTATCAATGAACTAAATAAAAAGATAATGAACATTAAAAAAAACTACTAAAGGCCTTAAAAACTTTATTTATAAATCTATGCTATATATAAAGAGAATCCCAAGGACCTCTTAAAATTAAGCGGTACTATCAATCATACAAAAGATACAACACATAATGCATCAAATTGTAAGATTTTAAGGGCACTTTTGTCTTTAGTCATATCAATGAATTGTTAACTTCAACTTTGTTAAAAGTAAATTATAATTTTAGTCCTTCAACTTCAAGTAGTTTTTGTTAATTTGTATAATACTTACACTTTTACCCCTTATTTTAAACAAACTACCCCCCACGACTTTTAAACGACCATAACTTTTTCACACGTTAATATTTTTTTTAAAAATGACCATGCTATAATCTTTAATTTTAGTATCATATTGCTATAGACTATTAATTTAAAAAAATTAACATGTTATGTGATTATCAATTAGTACCGGCAAAAGGTCGGACATTTTCAGCTCATGGGTCATAACAAATTAAGATTAGAACATGTCGATGCAAAAAATGGTTAATTTGGTTCGGTTCTCAAAGGGTTCAGGTCGAAAGAGGAAAAATCAAAACAATCCTTGGGTTAAAACGATGTTGGGTTAGAATGGCTTTCGCGCACGTTCAGGCGTTAGTTACGCGAGTGACCTTGTTTATTCATACCATTACTTGCGTGTAGGTGTTGTGTGTCGCGTTTACCGACACCAGTTACGTGTCTGATGTCACGTTAAGCACATACAATCATCGATATATGCACGTACTGTTGCGAGGAACGTACTGACACCGATAACGTTTGTGCGTATCCCGCTGCATCGCGCGGGCACCTGATTAGTATAAATAAAAGTTTATGTCAGGCTGACTTAATGGACCGGATGCTCCTGCATCGTACTCTCCCTCTTCAGAAAACTCGTCCTAGAGTTTGTTTTTGGACCGAAGAAGCCTGGGTCAAAGGAACATCAAACCGTTGTAATTTATGATAATCATGACCGGTTTAAACATCTTGACTTCATGAATCTTCTTGCTCAACTCTAAACTTTTACCACTGGGTCTATCGGGCTTCTAGGCCTCTCCACCTCTACCCATCTTTGAAAAAGACTCGTCCTCTAGTCCTGAGAATGTCAAAATATTCATTAACATGCCAAGATAAAAGATTGGCTATGTGGCCACTTTCTTTGTACTTGAATTCAATATTAAATGTAAAAATATTTTAAGAACTAAACTTCAACGTCAAGCCACCTGGTTTAAACGGAATATTAACTCCTCTCTTCTCCTGAATAAAGTCATACTAGGATTCTTGATTAACCAAGCTTAATCCGTGAACAATATCATAATTGAATTCTTGATTACCCACACCTGAAATTATTTCTGTAATTTCTTTGTCCACCACCATTACAATATTAACAACGTGTTTTGGGCCTTTGAGCCCATCTACTTTAACCCGATTAAATTCATCACACCCACATGTCTCCACCGACCTATCTACATCAACATTCTCTAATAAAGGAATCCATAATTGGACAACTGTCATATTCTCAATAACCCACAAAAAATTTTTCCCTCCCACATGTATGTAGGGTTTTATATTTCATATATATATATATATATATATATATATATATATATATATATATATATATATAGGATTGGGATCATGTGATAACCATTTTGAAATTGAGAACTTAAGAACCATTTTGAACCGCAAAAAAAATTCTTTTTAAGAAAAAAAATTATAAATAAAAAAAAACACGAAAATAAAAAAATAAAAAAAACCAAAATTTTTATTTTTATCCCGATTTTATAGACCAAACTAAATTAAAATAAAGTATCGGTTTAGCAAAATTATACATTAATGTATAATACTAATTTTGTTAATTTTATACATGTTACTCTTTATACACATATGTACAACTAAGATAATGATAATGAACTTATGTGTACATTATGTAAATCAATATTAAATAAAAATATACATATGTTGTAAGGCCCCGATCCCGGTGCCCTACATTGGCGTTGGATTTACTCATAAACACAATTTCAAATATCATAGTTAATTAAAACCTCTCGCGGAAACGTTAACTTCACTCATTCAATAAAAAACATTCAAACTTTTTTTTAAAACATATCATAAAACACCATAATTAAAACATCATTTCTTCCATCTTCAGATGCCAGCTATTCAATCCATGCCATGTGTCATCTTCATGCCAGCTCAATAAACATATTCACCTGCGTGCATACTAAAAGTCAGCTACGCAGAGTGAGTTCTAGTTAATCAGACAACATACAATACATTCACATATCATACATACGTACGTATCCGAAGATACATATCCATACTTAACCAATTACCTTTCTTTCATACATACATACATACATACATTCATACATACATTCATATATACATACATACATACATACATACATAAATACATACATACATACATACATACATACATACGTACATACATACATACGTTCACTTTCCTTAACCGACCATGAGTATGTTTATAGTCTGCCGTCTATACATGTACTCAAGGTCATGAACATGTAAAAGGTCTGCATCCTTACCTATGTTCACCTTTCATGATACGTACAAGGTCCGCAGCCCTTCCCTATATCATCCTACATAAACAACACGTACAAGGTCCGAAGTCCTTCCCTATGTTGCCTCCTATTTCATAGCACGTACAAGTCCGCAGTCCTCCCCTATGCTATTACATTTACAGCATGTATAAGGTCCGCAGTCCTATCCTATGCTGGCTCCTATCTATAACACGTATAACGCCCACAATCCTTAACTACGTTCTCATCTATCATATATAACATGAATAAGGCCCACAGACCTTAACTACGCCATCACATGCCACGTCTATGTCCAACATAAGTTAGAGGGATTTGCCATCCTAACTTACTATGTTGGACGTAGAGCCTGCATACCGTACATATACCTGCTTTCAAGTACCACACGTAGAATAAATATATATAACGTAGCAAACTACAAGATAACATATGGACACACTAGGTATCCATCACCATAATCTTAAAACACTTACCTTTCCTGGCGATACGTGCATTATCCGAAGATCGTTCACGCACTGACAAACATTCGTTCATACCCTGAATATAATAACTATCATATATGGCATACACTTACCACTTAAGATAAGTGTATTAACTAATCACATCCAGTAAGCAACACAGCTCCGAAAACATAACAAGGAAATGGGGCAAGAAACTCATCTAGATTCTGTTACGCTCTCCGCTAATCATTATCCCCTTCCTTAGCTGAGCTCTGCTAAGTGTATATTAATTACATGAATCCATACTCGTCCTAATCATATTATTCAAATGTTAGCCGAAATGGCTAAGTCTGGTCTGGTTTAATGGTCCTGTTTTAGAATACATTTTACTTAGAATATTTTATCCTTAAGCACTAAGGGGGTGTTTGGTAGAGGGATTTGATTGGGGAGAAATAGAATTAGAAATATTTCTTTTGTTTGTTTTCCACTTTTCATTTCTATTTCTCTTTCTATTTCTCTAAAACTAGAGAATTCCATTTCTCTTTAAAACAAAGAGAAATCCATTTCTCAGCAGCCTCCTCATAGCATGTCACCACCTCGTCTCCGGCCACCACCTCGTCTCCGGCCACCACCTCGTCTCCAAGTCTGCAACCGCCACCTCGTCTCCAAGTCTGCAACCACCACCACGTCTCCACCGTTCGCAGTGGTGAACACAGAGATGGTAACCGGTTGTAGGTTGCAGGTGGTACGGGTGAACGGAGATTAGGGTTTCAAGTGGTGGTTCGTGGTAGGTTAGGGTTTTCAGATGGTCGGGTGATTGTGGTCGCAGGTGGGTGACAGTGGTGGTGGAAATCGGCGGTGGTCGCAGGTGGCTTCTGATTATCATCATCATCATCGCCACCACAACCACCACCACAAAATCTCCAAAGAGGCAGTGATGACAGATCTGAGCCTCCTTTTTCTATATCTTATGTTCCAAAAATTTGAATCTTTTTAATTTCTTGTGTACTGTGGTTGAAGAAGGGGATTTGGTGGCGGCAGCCGGTGGTGGTGGGCTGTGGTTGAAGAAAGGGCTGTGGTGGTGGTGATGGTGGTGTGGGGCTGTGGTGGTGGGGCTGTGGTGGTGGGGCTGCGGTGGTGAGTGGTGTCAGGTTGGGTGGAGGTGGGGTTGGGTATGGAAGAGTTCTCTGTTTATTTTCTCGTGTACCAAACAAGAGAAATGATTCTCATTCTCCATACCAATTCTCTTTCTCTACAATTCCATTTCCATTTCTATTTTCTCTCCTTTTCCATTCTCTGTACCAAACACCCCCTAAGGTATTCAAATACTTTTGTATTTCTTTCTTTCTTTATCGTATTCAAGTCTTTCCATATATACTATCATGTATATAGTATTCGGGTTTGCATAACGTATGCAAACTCATTATGCAATTTATCTTATGCATGTATGCGAGTTTCATTATGTATTCGAAGACCCATATCTAATCGAGTCACTAATTGTATTCGATTATACTTTGCAATTGCATCCCATGTTGTATTCGAGTATCCCATGTAATCGGATTACCTATGTAATAGAATCCATATCGTGTATACGAATACTTGTATTGTATTCGAAATACATATTGTATTCCAAATATTCTAAGTATTAGAGTTTAGACCATGTATGCGATTGTACTCTTGCAATCGAACTGGACCATTGTATTCTAATTAAGTTGTTGTATTTTAATGAGCTTATTGTAATCGAATGTATCTAATGTATGCGAAAGTTACAATGTAATCGAACCTTTCATAGTAATCGAGTTTCCATTTGTAATCGACCTTAACGATGTAATCGACTACATTAATGTATTCGAATAGGCTGAACAGTTTGGTCCTTTTTTATCACCATTATAATTACATATAATGATTTTAATACCTTATTATGGTTTGGTATTATCTCGTAAAAATTTCCCTAACTGCTTTCGGCCAAAACTTGACCCGTGCAATCATAAAGCTTGAACCATTATGGCTTAAAACGTCCATAGGCTAGATTTAGGGTATCTTTTTTGAGCCGTTTATAACCATGAGTTAGTTAAGTGCATTTTAAACATCAAGTTTGCAACTTTATCACATAATAAGGTCCGATTTACTATCCTACTAAGTTTCATGCAAAACCAACTTCGTTTACCCGTTCTTTTCACAAACCGAACAATACTCGTTTTTCCCGAAAATAACCAACTAACCCGTTTACTATCAAGTTCATTATTTTATCAATAATCATGACCCGATCTATCATCCTACCAATTTTTATGTATATCCGTTCAAGAAAAGTAAGCCTTTTTAACAAAAACGTACCTTTAAGGTTTGTGTCTGAAATCACTCTAGAGGCTCAAAACCATATCAAACAAACTCCGATTTGAGTGATTCAAGAGGATACGGAACCGTAATCTCCTGATATACAAACCCATCAGCTCACCTTCACCAAAAACTGCCGCTACAGTCGTCGGAAAAGCTTAACAGTCGCCGGAATACACATTTTTGAGCTGCTACGGCTTTGCAGATAAAAACCGGACTTCCCGATTTCTGATCGAAGATCTGATCGGTGGAAATCTTCTTATATATGTCATAAATACTCAGTTAAAATTTGAGACCGATCCAACGTTTAGATCTCCGGGAATCGTTGTGTTTTTATGGGTGGTTTTTTCAAAAATGGGAATTGGAGAAGTGTGTGTTTTTGATGGTGTAGGCTATGGTGTAGATATGAATGAAAATGGAAAGGATTGGGGTTTAAGGGGTATTTATACTCCCTTAAGGTCATGGACCTTAGGCCCATCTTTCCTTTTTGGTCCATAATTAATTTCATCTAATTAGCCTACTTATCCTTTCATCTTTATTATTTTATTATTTCTCTATTAACTCAAGAAAACTTTTCCACCATAAATAAATAATATATTAATTAGTTATTCTTCGAAATTTAGAAATGTTACAAGTCTACCCATCTTATAAGAGGTTTCGTCCTCAAAACCTGCTTAGTCCTTGTAAAAATGAATACTTCTTGTATTCACATACTTTCTTTAGCTTCCTGACTTACCGGTTTATCCTTGATCTTACAATCAACGAGTGATGTTAATTAGTTTTAGCTTCCTTATCCAGACTTTGTAAGTGCGTATCACTTCCACAAGCATACTCTTCTTTCTTGTCCTTTAAATAGAAACGTTGCACTTACTACCATTGCACTTAGCACTGAATGACCATTCCGTCTGATCACAACCATTAGCAAATATACTGCTTGCAATATGTTCAAAACATAAGGAAACATTTCCAGCTTCGTTTTAATGATTATTTCTTGAAATCCCTTTATCCATCCCTTAAGTTAGAACACTTCTTGCAATTCTTGAGCACATCCATTGCATAAATTGTCTGAGAACTCCTTAAGTCACCACTTAAACCTTCTTTTATTCTCAGCTCTGCACAACATGTAGGGTTCATGATTTATACTTGTCCAAGGTAGCATGATCATGAAGTCCATGATGATACATCTCCATTTTTTTTAATTAGTCAAGTTGCATATCAGGTTGCCATTTTGTCTTTATCGTTCTAGATGACTTCCCTCTCATGATCCCATCAAATTCCCTTATGGTGTTAACTATTGCAGGCATACTACATGTCTTGACTCACTCTAGTTGGCTTATTTCTGCATCTCTCATGTTGCTTCCACTTGGAATTCCCAGTTCGGGCTGCCTTTGATGCTTCAGTGACAATTGAGCAACTCCCTTAGCGTGTTTGACTACAAGCTCCAAGCGTGATCCTTCTTCATTACTTTCTACAGTTGGATTCATATGGCTTCGTATGGCGTTCTTTCACACCTTCTTCAAAATGGGTGTCTGGTTGGCACGTGTCTTACCACAATGTCCAATACGTCCTCCTCATGCTCGTCCCTTTTGTAGCAATCATCTACCTAATCTCTAAGAAAACACAAACGTTATCACTCTAGGAATTATTTAGCACATGATTCGTAAGGTAAGTAGTTAATGACAGTGGCCAAGTGTAATTAACTCTTTACATTACTCCTCAGGTTCTACATACTTTCCTTTATGATTTCACTTGTGCTAGTTCCTACTTCTCACACAATCATGTAAACATACATATAACCTACATTTTTATCCCTAGCAATTAAGCTAGCATACACTCATTCTTTTCCTAGCAATTAAGTTAGCATAAAAATATTCTTTCTATAGCAATTAAGCTAACTACATTACACATTATTATATTATACATGAAATTAATCATGTACTTTACCTTTATCGAGCTTTCTTACGTGACACATGGTTTTCTTGAACTGGCATCTTCTTTCCTTTCTTACTTATGTTTCATTCACTGTTCGAGTCTAAGCATGTAGGATGCTTAATTCTCTCGAACGTATGCTCTGATACCAACTTGTAAGGCCCCGATCCCGGTGCCCTACTTTGTCATTGGATTTACTCATTAACACAGTTTCAAATATCAGAGTTAATTAAAACCGCTCGCGGAAACGTTAACTTCAGTCATTCGTTACAAAACATTCAAACGTTTCTTTAAAACATATCATAAAACATACATACATACATACATACATAAATACATACATACATACATACATGCATGCATGCATGCATGCATACCTACATACATTCACTTTCCTTAACCGACCATGATTATGTTCATAGTCCGCCATCTATACCTTTACACAAGGTCATGAACACGTAAAAGGTCTGCAGGCCTTACCTATGTTCACCTTTCATGATCCGTACAAGGTCCGCAGCCCTTCCCTATACCATCCTACATAAACAACACGTACAAGGTACGTAGTCCTTCCCTATGTTGCCTCCTATTTCATAGCACGTACAAGTTCCACAGTCCTCCCCTATGCTATGACATTTACTGCATGTATATGGTCAGCAGTCCTTTCATATGCTGGCTCCTATCAATAACACGTATAAGGCCCACAGTCCTATCAATAACACGTTATAAGTCCTATCAATAACAGTCATCTATCATCAATAACATGTATAAGGCCAACAGACGTTAACTACGCCATCACATGCCACGTCTATGTCTAACATAAGTTAGAGGGATTTGCCATCCTAACTTACTATGTTAGACGTAGAGCCCGCATAACGTACATATACCTGCTTTCACGTACCACACGTACAATAAATATATATAACGTAGCAAACTACAATATAACATGCGGACACACTAGGTATCCTTCACCTTAATCTTCAAACACTTACCTTCCCTGGCGATACGTGCAATATCCGGAGATCGTTCATGCACCGACAAGCTTTCATTCATACCTTGAATATAATAACTATTGTATATGGCATTCACTTACCACTTAAGGTAAGTGTATTAACTAATCACATCGAGTATGCACACAGCCCCGAAAACATAACAAGGAAATGGGGCTAGAAACTCACCTGGATTCTGTTACGCTCTCCGTTAATCGTTATCCCATTCCTTAACTGAGCTCTGCTAACTGTATATTAATTACATGAATCAATACTCGTCCTAATCATATTATTCATATTTCAGCCGAAATGGCTAAGTCTGGTCTATTTTAATGGCCCTGTTTTAGAATACATTTTACTTAGAATATTATATCCTTAAGCACTAAGGTATTCAAATACTTATTTATTTCTTTCTTTCTTTATCGTATTCAAGTCTTTCCATGTATACTATCATGTATATAGTATTCGGGTTTGCATAACGTATGCGAACCCATTATGCAATTGATCTTATGCATGTATGCGAGTTTCATTATGTATTCGAATGAGCCATATGTAATCGAGACCCTAATTGTATTCGATTATACTTTGTAATCGCATCCCATGTTGTATTCGAGTTCCCCATTTATTCGAATTACTAATGTAATAGAATCCATATCGTGTATGGGAATACTTGTGTTGTATTCGAAATCCATATTATATTCCAAACATTCTAAGTATTCGAGTCCAGACCATGTATGTGATTGTACTCTTGTAATCGAACTGGACCATTGTATTTCTAATGAGCTTATTGTAATCGAATGTATCTAATGTATGCAAAAGTTACAATGTAATCGAACCATTCATAGTAATCGAGTTTCCATTTGTAATCGACCTTAACGATGTAATCGACTACATTAATGTATTCGAATAGGCTGAACAGTTTGGTCCTTTTTTATCACCATTATAATTACATATCATGATTTTAATACCTTATTATGGTTTGGTAATATCCCATAAACATTTCCCTAAATGCTTTCGGCCAAAACTTGACCCGTGAAACCATAAAGCTTGAACCTTTATGGCTTAAAACGTCCATAGGCTAGATTTAGGGTATCTTTTATGAGCCGTTTATAACCATGAGTTCGTTAAGATTTGATACATCAAGTTTGCAACTTTATCACATAATAAGTTCCGATTTACTATCCTACAAAGTTTCATGCAAAACCAACTTCGTTTACCCGTTCTTTTCACAAACCAAACAATACTCGTTTTTCTCAAAATGAGCCAACTAACCCGTTAGTTCATTATTTTATCAATAATCATGACCCGATCTATCATCCTACCAATTTTCATGTATATCCGTTCATGAAAAGTAAGCCTTTTTAACAAAAACGTACCTTTGTGATTTGTGTCTGAAATCACTCTAGAGGCTCAAAACCATATCAAACGAACTCCGATTTGAGTGTTCAAGCGGCCACGGAACCGTAATCTCCCTATATACAAACCCATCAGCTCACCTTCACCGGAAACCGCCGCTAAAGTCTACGAAAAGCTGAACAGTCGCCGGAATCTTCATTTTTGAGCTGCTACGGCTTTGCTGATAAAAACCGGACTTACCGACCTCTAATCGAAGATCTGATCGGTGGAAATCTTCATATATATGTCACAAACACTTAGTTAAAATTTGAGACCGGTCCAACGGTTAGATCTCCGAGAATCATTGTGTCTTTATGGATGGTTTTCTCAAAAACGAGAATTCGAGAAGTGTGTTTTTTATGGTGTAGGCTTGGTATAGATATGAATAAAAATTAAAAGGATTAGGGTTTAAGGGGTATTTATACTCCCTTAAGCCCATGGACCTTAGGCTCATCTTTTCTTTTTTGGTCTATAATTAATTTCATCTAATTAGCCTACTTATTTTTCCATCTTTATTATTTTATTATTTCTCTATTAACTCAAGTAAACTTTTCCACCATAAATAAATAATATATTAATTATATATTCTTCGAAATTTCGTGATGTTAGATATGTGTATAATTATGGGTTTTTTTATGAAATCAAGATGAAAAATAAAAGTTTTTGGTTATTTTACATTTAAAATTTTTCATTTTTTTCATATATTATCTACTTTTTATTAATACCTTTTATAAGAGGTTTTTATGTTGTAAAAAATGTTGTTCAAAGTTCTCAATTTCAAAACGTTCTCTTAGGATCCTCACCATATATACATATAATGTATATAAGAGAGAGAATGTTGAATTAAGAGATTACAAGTAACTAAGCCTAATGTACAACCGGTTAACGCATAAGATAAACTCAAAAGTCAAAACCCTTTATGGTAGCTCACGCAGGTAATTAACAATCAATTCGACGAGGGATTCAAATTTCAAAATATAGTCTTATCCTCTCAAAAACCTCCGCCTCCATCTTTTTTCTTTCTTTCTGTTTGTCTCACTGTGTTCTTCCTACCTCCATCTTCGATTCTTGCGCCACCAAAATCAGCAATCGCCACATCCTTCTTCACGCTTTCTGATACACGATCTAGTTTTTTATATTTCGATTAGGTGGCAGAGGTGTGACCCGCTGATTGTTCTTTGTAAGAATTAGAGAAAAATATGAGGTTTGAAGAAGCTTCATGATGCTCCACCGTTATTGTAACGCCGATCTTACTCGAATTTCTCCTTTTTAGGGTTTATATACCGTCATGTACTAATAATAATTTGGATGCGATTGTATTGTTGTTTGTTTTGTTCAAGTGGTGTTTGATGCGAGCAAGAAGAAGGCACTCCGGAAGAAGCAGCTGTCGCTGCCAAGAGAGGAGGTAAAGCGACTATCAGAATGATTAGGGTTATCTTTGCTGTTTCCTCATATTATTCTTCATTGATTAGCCGGCTTCATTTGATGTTCAACAATTAATGGTTTATATCTAACAAACTGAATCTGCTTACCTTAATCTATGAAGTGGAGAATGGAGTCCACATGAGAAGGATGGATTCAATTCGATGATTCACGAATTTTGAAGATATGTAATTTTATATTGATATTATTATTCATCCATGATTCCTAAAGACGGCGTCTGACTGTTAATAGCTGGTTTCAGTTGATGTTCAAGAATATGGATATACAATTGGGTTTGATATGGCTACCATGTTTAATTATTGAACAACCACCAATCATTCAAGGATTTATCAATCATGAAGGTATGTTATTTCATTTGCAATTTTATGTTTCGTAATTCACCAAATTGAGAACCAACCCTAATTCACATCAATCTTTTAGTAGTAATGAATGATAAGTAGGGAATGGTTCACAATATGGTTGTAAAAGTGGCACACTTACTCTCTGTCAATTTAGAAATCATTTCACAAAGAAAATTGATGATATTTACAGTTGTGAAAGGTTTCTGTTTAGTTTTTATTGCAACCCATACTATAATATAATATTAACAACTATTGTTTTACATGTAAAAAGTTAATAAGATTTGTTACTTTTCGTGTAAAATGCTAATGAGATTTTTTGTTTTGCGTATAAAATGTTAATGAGATTTGTTACTCTACATGTAAAATGTTAATGAAAAGTTTTATTTTATAAAGTGATAACTAAAAGTGTTATCTTACATGTAAAATATTAAAGAACAATTTTTTTACATGTAAAATGTTAATGAGATTTATTGTTTTACGTGTAAAATGTCAATATAATTGTTATTTTACGTGTAAAATCTTAAAGAATTGTTGTTTTACACGTAAAAATGTCAATGAGATTTGTTGTTTACGTGTTAAATGTTAATGAAAAGTATTATTCCACCCCCACCCCAAGCTAAACAAAACCTAAACCCCATGAAAGCTAAACTAAACCCGAAGGCTAAAGTGGAATTTTGTTTTGAACGGGGATGATAGATAAACATTTTGTTTTTTTTTTCTTTTTTTCGTTTTCTTTGGTTTAATACTTTTTTCAAATTATTTTTCATAGGCTACACAAAGATTTGTTTGGAACGGGGATACTAGATAAATATTTTGGTTTATTTACTTTTCTTATTATTTTATTTTTGTTTTAAAATTGTTTTTAAATATTTTTCGAAGGTTAACGAGAGAAATTTTTTTGAACGGGTGATCCTAGACAAAAATTTTGGTTTTTTTACTTTTTGTTTTTTTATATAATTTTTTAATTATTTTTTTGATTATTTTTTAGAGAAACTTTTTCCATGCAGAAATAATGTGATCTAGGTGATTGAGTGTGTACCATAAGGATGTGGGAAAATGATTTAAGGGTTGGAAAGGGTGTTTCCCAGTTCCTCACTTAATGTTCAAATAAGAATAAGAAGTTTTCTAAGAATGGTAAGAACCAACAAACTTTTGACATGTTGCATTACAAATTACGGTGAAAGAATAATTCTATGAAACTATGTCGGTTATTGGTGATTTTAAATCTCAACCATTGATTAACATGATCCAATGGCTATGATTTATTCCTATTTTTCTTAGGAAACTACTTATTTTTATGATAACCCTACCCTATTTATATATTTATATATATATATATATATATATATATGTGGTTTTGTAGGAATAGTGTGAATAAATCTCAACCCTTAGATCATGATATCCAATGGTTAATATTAGAAGTTACTAAAAAATCATGTAGTTTCTTAACTATAACTTTACAGTATGTCTTTTTGAGGCTAATTTTATCCAAATAATTTTAAAAAACAAATAACCTCCAAAAACTTATGCTAGTAATTTGCGATGATTATGCCTACTATGTGGGCTTTTCCAGATAGTCTTCAAATAACTATATCCCAGTATTAATTCTAAAATCATCGAAATTAAACTTCATGTAATATCCCGTATTTTCGTTTCGGTTAATAAAATAAATTATGAGTTATTATGAGTCGGGCTTGTGTTGGGTTAAATAGATATGAGTTATGGACTTGGGTTAAAAAGGAAAGAAGAAAAAACCATGGGCTCAAGCCATGATCCATAATATTTCCCATTAATTCATTCATTTCACATATTCCATACACCACCCAAAACACACACTTAAGCTCTCTCTTTAGTTCTCTCTTTATCTAAGCCGAAACCAAGAGGAAAACCGAGCATCAACCCGAGGTAATGATAGTATGATATTGTGTGGATCCAAACCCGCAAGATCTATTCGCGAAACAACGATCCGAAACCCTTAAACCCTTTAAGTCACAAGATTCGGGTAAAATCGGGTATAAACCGATCAAAAGATGAGCATAGGGGTCAACCTAGCTCAGCTCCGGATCTAACGAGGAGAAAAACGGTGGAAAACGAGTGAGCTCTCGCTTTTCCGGCGAGATCGCGGTTTTCCGGCGACGGCGGCGCGAGCATTTAAGTTTGTAAGAGAATGTTTCTGACATTCTCTGACCTAACCCTAATTTGTTACGAGGACATAAGGAATTAACCACAGTTCGTTATGCCAATTCGTTAAAGAAAGAATAACGAACTAGCCCCATTCGTTAAGGTCCAATTCGTTATGATGACCAGTTCGTTACAAGGTCCAATTCGTTATGAGGACTGATTCGTTATAAGGTCCAATTCGTTATAAGGACCAGTTCGTTATAAGGTCTGATTCGTCATGACGACAGATTCATTATAATAGTCAGTTCGTTATGAATGAACAAACGGGTTCATTCGTTATGAACCGCATTCGTTAAGTGACTGAAACGAATTAGAAGATTAAAAGAATGACAGAACAGTCCCTGGACTTGGGGAAGAATGATTTAATTACAAAATAGCCCTTGAACTTTATTAATTTATGGATGATACCTTAAAGAATTAAGAGGTTATCAATAAAATAAAAATTTAGAATTCTAATGAAAAATTTGTTAAGACAGTTATTGGAAATAAAATTTTTCCAAGCTAACCTGGCAGCTTAACTCCAGCCACGGGCTCTGACCCTTAGACCCCGCTAGGGGCTACCGCCCCTAGAACCTCGCTGCTAGGGTTGCTGCCCCCGAACCCCCGTTCGTTGAGGGTAATAATTAAACTAGAAACACGATATGGATAGTGATAGTTAAATTGATACGTGTAATTGTTATACAATTAGTCGTGCACAACTCAAGAAAGGAATAACCATTAACGGTGAATGTAACCGAGTACATGTGAGTGTTATCCCCATTCCTTGTTATGTTTTCGGGGCTGTGTGCATACTCGATGTGATTAGTTAATGCACTTACCTTATGTGGTAAGTGTATGCCTTACATGATTATGTGTAAATGAATGATTGACGGTGCGTGAACGATCTTCGGATATTGTATGTACCGTCGGGTGATAGTTTGAAGATATGAATAATTGTAGGTTCCCGGACGGATCTTACACGGGATATCGCTAACAACGCAGGTGCGGAATCCCTGCGTAGGTAGTTACGAGCGTAGAATATATATTAAATAATCACACGAACAATAACCGAACACACGTTATATTATATAACTCAAACACGTGATATAAATCACTGTTACAGACTCTCGTTCTTGACTGAACTCACAAACTCGCTAAAACTCACTGAAACGAACAACTACTAAACTGTAACCCGTAGGTTACTTAAATACACGAGGCGAAGTTGTCAATAACTTCGCTCGTTGTACAAGTTCGCCTAGGCGAACTTGTCAACAACTTCGCTTGTTCAACAAGTTCGCCTAAGCGAACTTGTTGACAACTTCGCGTACATACATAAAGATAAACATAAACACAATTACATTACAAACTCGATTACAAACGCTAGACTATGAACTACTGACATCTATGTACCAACAGACTCCCCCTTGGCAGTAGCTTCATATCTTGATCTTCAAGGCTTGTGTCTTGTAATCTTTCATCTTCATGCATGCGCTCCTTCTCTAACACAGACCGTGACTACTCGCTGATACTTCCTTGCTTCATCCTTCCAAGCAGGAATATAGAATATCTTCTTCTCGTTCAACACTTGTAGATCAGCATTCGATAAGTTAACAAGATGCATCGGATCATAAACCCTCAGCACTTCTTGTTGGTCTTCGTTTTCCATCACGGCTTCAGCAGTTTGGCAATCTACATACCACCATTTCAGATTCTTCAATACATCTTGAGGCATAGTCTTCATTGGGACCTCCTTGATGCATCGGATCGGTTTGTACTTCATCACCATCCATGGCTTGCCATCTACTCTCATACCCCTCTCTGTATCCTTCACGAGCTTCCCCTTCTGTGGCTTTAGCAATTCAAACTTCTTCTCTTTGATACTTTCTTTCCAGACGATCTTCCCAATCACCCTTGCCATATTGTCATCGCTTCTGTTTATCAGGCCCAACCTGGCCAAATCCTTTACCTCACATTCCGGCAACGTGTTGAAACATCTCAACATTCTTTTGAAGTATTGAATGCCATCATAACGCTTTACCACAAACAGTTTTATCTGTTCATCGTATATCCAACAGATAATCCCCTTCTTTGACTCAGCATAGCCTTTTATGTTATAACTTTTCTTGAACATGGCAGGAACAGCAGGCTTCTTGGTCTTGATAAACCAATGAGCACAGCCTTCCTTCCACCTAGGCTGCTCTTCCCATTCTGTCTCATCCACCTGAGCATCCAAGTCGACTTTCTCAACCTCAGGGATCTCGTGTTCAACTTCGTCTTCTACTATCTCCCCTTCTTCTATCCCTTCTTCTATCACTATCTGCTCGCCAATCTTTTCTATCATCTCACTTGGCAGCACATCTTCATCAAATAGCACATCGTCGCTGAACATGTCATCATCAAGTTCCTTCAGCGCATCGATCACGTCATCCTCCACCATCACTACATCATCACCACCAGCCGCTTCGGTAGACTCCCCCTCAGCTGTGGAAGCCCCAAGAGCTTGAGAAGTTCTTGGCAGCTCACCACCTGCACCTTCCGGTGCATTGGGATCATCGTCTTGATCATTTCTGCACTTGGTCCTCAACTCGTCTCCTCTACAGCTCATCTCCCCCTGAGATGCCAAGAACTCCTTCAAGGCATCTATAACTTTCCCGTGCTCAACCAGGAGGGATGCCTGCAGTTGATTTGCTTCCACTAGGCTTTGAATAGTCTTTGACTGCTCAGCAACAATCCGCTCTAGTGAAGCTATACGTTCCGAGTCTGAGGTGGGCGTGTCCGCAGGTGGTACCGTACCCGATACTCCTGCAGTAGTGGTGACCGTGGACTCAACAAATCGTGCTACTACCACCGATGGAGTAAGCGATTGAGGTGGTAGAGACACAATTGCTGGAGCCGACGTCTGGACGGCCGTGACCGATGGAATGCCAGCCGACGATACCTGCACAGAGGTAGGAACAAGGGACATACCAGACAAGGCAGGTGGAGCAAAACGTGCCAAACGTGAAGTCTCTCCGGCTCCTATATCCATACCTGTCCTCTCCCTTCGCGAGCGCTTTCTCACCAGCTGCACCGCTTCCTCTTCATCTTCTTCCTCATCGTCGTCATCAACCGTTCTCTTCTGCTTACCAACCGTTCTCTCATGTCGCACCATCATCCGTCTCGCCTCTTCCATCACATCGTCAAAATCAGCTTGTGGACCCGAGGGTTGAATATTTTGTTGTGGATCAACTCGGTCCATATCAAATAATCCTTGCCCGCCGAACATGGCGTCAAGATCAATCTCAGCAGCTGGCACAGCAGCAGATGCAACAGCAGATACAACAGGCGCAGCTGATACAGCCTGGGGTGCTGCCGCCTGTTGTGGTCGTGGATCTCTGAACTCGTCCCCTCCAGCAGGAACATACTCCGGGTTAATCAAATACCCAAAAAGCGGAGTATGCCTGGGACGCAGCTCAGGCTTGCTTCGTGCGCTAGAAGTGCGACACTGTGCAAAGATACGTTTAGTCACAGTTTCTACGTATCGAATAGGGCGTCTTTGAGGTAGCGACGGAGCCACATGATTTAAAATCATTTGTAGAAAACGTGGATACGTTGTAAACCGCTCACGCGCCACAGCCCTCCTTTGACGATCGATCTCGTAAAAGATCATCTGACTAAAAGAATATCTTTTATTGTAAGTCAGGGCAGTCATAGCAGACTGCATCGTCGCACCCATTCCATCAGTGCCCGCCTTCCTCCCCGACATGCACACGATCATAACGTGCATGAGGAAGCGCCACTGGTCTAGAAGGAAACCCTTCCTCCTCTGGGTGTCCCCTAATGGACCTGAGTAGCCTATTCGAAGAAATGTTCCATCACGAAAAGGAGCTACAAACTCCGTTGGGTCATCTCTTGTTTCTTCTCCAAATTGCAAGGCCACCCGTATGTGTTCAGAGGAAAACTGAACAACTTGACCATTAACAGTGGCTCGCATCACCGGGGGCTCAACCCGGCAATCATACTCTACCGTCTGCCAAAAGTCTTCAATATTCGGTAGTGAAATAGGCAGGGTAGTTGTGATAGCGTGAAATATTCTTGAGCGCAGGAGAAAAGAAATAATCTCCCTGTAGTCCTCCACGCCTCTTGCATCTGGATCTAGAGTGATGAACTGGTTATGAGCTGGAAAGAATTGCCTCTGATCGTCACCGTCATCACCACCAGCTCCTCCAACAGCAGCCATATCTGTACTAAACGAACTAAGTTAGATAACCGTTAAGCAACTCACAAGTTCGCTTTATACCATGAGCGAAGTTGTGATCAAACTTGTATAGGCGAACTTAAAGGTGAGGCGAAGTTGGGAACAACTTCGCTTCATCTGTAAGTTCGTCTAATTAATGTTAATTAAATTTTTCTAGGCGAAGTTAATGTTAAATTCGCTTCAACACAACATCGCCTCAGGCGAAGATGAGTGTTAGGCGAAATTAAGCTTCAGGCGAAGTTACGAATAACTTCGCCTCAAGCGAAATTAAGCCCCAGGCGAAGTTGTTGATAACTTCCCCTAAACCCTAACTTCGCCTGAACTGAATCGGCGACTGTTCAGATTCAAACGGCCAAAAATCCGATGATTTCGAGCGATATGACGATCCAGGAGAGAAGAACACAACATATTAATGTTATTAAGACGAAAAGTTCGTCCATGAACACGTAACACAAGTTTGAAAAAACTCTGTTTTGAAGGTCCGACGACCCGAGGTCTCGAACCGGGTAAAAACGACCATGAAAAGAACATTGTTTGTGAGGTATATCGACAACACGTACCCTCAACTGATAATAGAAACTGGAAACGAAGATCGAAATCGAATAGGAAACAAGTTCGCCGGATAATTCTTAAGTTCGCCGGAAAACTCGGAGCTCAAGTTCGCTGATAATTTTGAAAATAATGAAAGTTACTGTTTGAAAAACCTTATATAGGGTCAGAGTTGGTCAGGCGAAGTTACGGATAACTTCGCCTAGGCGAAGTTAAGCACAAGTTCGCCTGATTCAACAACTTCGCCTATAATTTCAAAATCAAACCTTTAAGTTTGAACATTTTGCAATTAACATTTGAAACTTCCAAAAAGAGTTAAACAAATATGATCATGTCTAAGTAACCAGTTATAAAATAATACAACTACAAAAATAGGAAAAAAATTTTTAAAAAATTAACGAATAAGGGATCAAATTTCAGTCTAGTCAGGGACACCATGTTTCAGAAAAGATCCTAACAGGAATCATACTAACTACGTGACTGTCACATAGATCCGTGTTTAGCTGTATTATGACATATAGTGACAGGTTGTAAGCAGGTAAAACTTAAAGTTGTTTTAATCGTTTCTGTGATACGAGTTAGATTAAGACTCAAAATTTAAATGGAAAATAACTCAGAGATTTCGATGTCTCCTATCTATCCACGAAGCGTATTTGGCTTTCCCCAAGTCACCCTGAGTTGACTTCAACCCATAGTGTCTGATTAACTTGTAAGTATTCTTGATCTGCTTCCCGTTCTTCACTCTTACTCAATGATTGAGAAGTCTTGATATATTGAACTCTCGAATGTTACAGTATCTCATAAGAACAAAATTTAATATATTTTTTTCTTTTTCTTTTTCTTTTTCTTTTTCTTTTGATGACATACTTATAGACTTCAGAGTAATAAGCATATGCAAGTCCCGAATCTGGATTACTGCAGTGTCTTGGAACGCTTTCTTCACGGGAATCAGAACACTTACGGGCTCGTGTATGACTGGGTAAACGCTTTTCTGCCTATCATGCGGAAGGATATATACGAAGACATGGAAAACTCTTGTAGTTTCCACGTAAAATCAAGTATATTTATTCTGTATCACATAGACTTTTACACACCATTTAAAAATGTACCTTCACATACAATGACTGTTCTAATGCCTTTTAAGCTTAATAACTTCACTAGTTAAGCACACACAATCAGTATATATATCATTTTCCAAGGTTGGATCAATTTTCTGTTAAACATAGCAAAGACTTTCTTACGAAGTATTAGACATGAAAAGTAATTTCATTTCCCTTAAAAAATTTTGACTTCAGTCACCCCGATCATGTCAAAGTCTTCAGGTAAACGGCAATCCCGAAGATCCAATGGATCAACTGGACCGACCACATACAAGTATGTGTCATTCTAACTAAGTATGAACGACTAATTTTCAGCGACAGAAAGAAAACACATCATAACCGCCCCGGTCACTTTCAGTCATCTGGTTAGTGGCGACCCTCATTCTCTAAGTAGAAACGAGGACCAAAACATATCCGAGGATATGTCCATCAAACTGAGGTAACCGACTAATTTTAAGCAATAGTTATAATTTTAAGCAATAGTTATGGTTAGTGGCGACCATTTTTTTTTTTTTTTTTAATGAACACAAAAACATGGTTACTCGGGATTGATCATCCCGTTCAGCTCAATTAGGTTTTGAAATCTGGATTTATCAAACGCTTTTGTAAATAAATCAGCGAAATTTTCCAGCGTATCGACCTTTTCGACCTTGATCAGTTTCTTCTCAGCACAATCCCGTATGAAATGATGACGAATGTCAATATGTTTTGTTTTACTATGTTTCACAGGATTGTTAATTACTGAGATGGCAGCGGTGTTATCAATTAAAATAGGAGTGAGTAAGAAATTCAGACCATAGTCGTGTAATTGTTGCTGAATCCATAAAACCTGAGAGCAGCAGTTGGATGCTGCCATGTATTCAGCTTCGCATGTTGAGATGGCGACTGATGTCTGTTTCTTGCACTGCCAAGAAACTAATCTTCCACCGAGAAACTGACATCCTCCTGTTGTCGACTTCCGACTCTGATTGCATCCTCCATAATCAGAATCTGTATATGCCACCAGTTCTACGTCTCCTCCCTTCGGGTACCACAACCCTAGCTTCGGCTTGCCTTTGAGATACCGCAAAATTCTCTTCACACCCTTCATGTGAGATTCCTTTGGGTTTGCCTGAAAACGAGCACAAAGACAAACAGCAAACATTATATCGGGCCTAGAAGCAGTTAAATACATCAAAGAACCTATTATAGCCCGATACTGAGTTGGGTCCACATCTGCGTCACCGTCTATTTCAGCTCCCAACTTGTGGTTGACGCAAATTGGAGTGTCAAATGGAGAACTGTCCTCCATCTTGAAACGCTTGAGGACATCATGAACATATTTTGTTTGATGAATGAACATCCCATCCTTCTTTTGATCAACCTGCAATCCTAAAAAGAACGTTAGTTCACCCATAGCACTCATCTCGAATCTTTTCTTCATGACAGCCTCAAAATCCTGACACATGGACATTCTTGATGCAGCAAATATGATGTCATCCACGTAGACTTGAACTAGCAGGAAGTCACTTCCTTCTCTCTTCACAAACAAAGTACTGTCGATCAAACCCCTTTCAAAACCATTTTCTAGCAAGTAGTCCGATAACGTTGAATACCAGGCACGAGGTGCCTGATGTAATCCATATAGCGCCTTGCTCAACTTGTATACGTGATCAGGAAAGTCTGGGTCAGGAAAACCCGGAGGTTGCTCAACATACACAACCTCATCCACTTTCCCATTGAGGAACGCACTCTTCACGTCCAACTGAAACACTTTCATCTTCTTACAAGCAGCAAACGCCAAAAACAATCTAATTGCTTCCAACCTGGCCACCGGAGCGAATACTTCATTATAATCTATCCCCTCTTGCTGATTAAATCCTTTAACGACCAGTCTCGCCTTGTTTCTTATTATAATTCCCTTTTCATCTCTTTTGCATTTAAACACCCATTTTGTGCCTATCGCATGCACATTCCTTGGTTTTTCAACCAAAGTCCAAACTTCCATCTTCTGAAATTGAGCCAACTCTTCTTGCATGGCCTCGACCCACGAGCTGTCCTTAAGAGCCATTTGATAATTTTTCGGTTCAATTTGGCTAATAAAGCAGGAGTACAAACATCCGTTCATTATACCCGTTTCCTTAATGCTTGTATAAACACAGGTGTGCTCATTCAAGCTTCTTCTGGTTTGTACACCGGTGGACACATCACCTAAAACATTCTCCAAATGGTGATCTTTGTGAATTCTCGTGGTCGGAACTGCACCGACATGCAAATTATCTTCTAAATTAGAAGAGAGCTCATCAATGGTTGTATCTTGCAGAGAGTGAAATGGATTTATAAACTCTTCTTCATGAGAGACAGCAGGGGAAACAATAGAATTTGATGAGGACGGTTGACAATCATCAAATAGCTGTCTATGTGCCAAATTTTCCTCCTCATCTAGAATCATCTTCGTAGCAACACGTTCTTCTTCTTCTGTGCAAAATAGATCAGGCATGTTAAAAGACTTGAAGAGCCTATCATAGTCGAAAAGCTCAGGAGATCCGATGCCCGGTTTTGGCGATCTGTAACTCGTAATGTCGGTGTTACATACCACCTCAACCTTGCCGTTCGTTGTATTAAAGACACGCCTGTTGGGAGTCCCAACTTCATAGCCGACTAAGATTCCTTCATCGGCTGCTTCACCAAACTTTGAATGTGCCTTTAAAATTGAACACGGGGACCCGAAAGCTTCAAGTCCACACAAATTGGGCTTTCTTCCATGCATCAGCTCGTAGCATGTTTTATTAAGTCTTTTTACCGTTAACACTCTATTCAGGACATAGCAAGCTGTAGAAACAGCTTCAGCCCAGAACACCACCGGAAGCTTTGAATCAGCCAGCATAGTTCTGGCTCCTTCAATTAAAGTTCTATTCTTCCTTTCAGCCACTCCATTCTGTTGCGGAGTATACGGAGCGCTGACTTGGTGTTCAATCCCTCTTGACAGACAGAAGATCTCCATTTCAAAATTTTTAAACTCGGAACCATTGTCACTCCTGATGAACTTCACCCGTTTATCCATAATGTTCTCAACTTTGGTAATCAGATTCTTCACCAGTTGAGCCGTTTCGTCCTTTGATTTCAAGAAGTATACCCACGAGTATCGTGAGTAATCATCAGTAATCACCAAGCAATACGTTGTACCACATAGACTTCTTACATTCACAGGACCGAAGAGATCCATGTGAAGCAGCTCTAGTGTACTGACAATTGAGTTTACTTTCTTGGTGAGATGGGACTTCTTGTGCTGCTTCCCCTTTTTGCACGCAAAACATTTGTCTTCAAAATTGAAACTTTTTAAGGGAACACCCAACACAAGCCCATGTCTGACAATATGGTTCATTTTCTGAAGATGAATGTGCCCCATTCTCCTGTGCCACAGTTCAGATTCTGATTCGCTTGCTTTTGTCAAAAGGCACGATTCTTCCGTTGACATTTCAGTTGAACTTAGATCCATCATATATGTATTTCGATCACGTGGGGCTTTCATAACTATCCACTCCTCTGGTATTTGAAAACCAGCCTTCAAAACAATCGCATCAGTCTTCGTGAAGTGTACAGTATAATCTTTATCACAAATCTGCGACACACTCAGCAGATTGTGCTTAAGTTCTTCAACAAAGTTCACATTCTCTAACGTCATCTTCCCGTTAGTTACCGTACCCCTTCCTGTTATTCTGCCCCCACTCTCACCAGCAAAACTGACTCTTGCTCCCTGAACAGGTTTTAAATCTTGTAACAAATTCTTGTTACCAGTCATGTGCCGGGAACAGCCGCTGTCCACAACCCAAAGATTATTGGAAGCCCTGTTCAACTGTTCCTGCATAATCAAAAGAGATTATTAAAATTTGGGGACCCAAGACCTCTTGGTCTTGGGTCGACTAACCTTCTTATCAGAACCCACACACCTTGACTGACCATAGTTAGCATTAGGAAAATTTTCACGAGTCCTAACAGGATACCTCCTTGGAGACTGATAGTGAGGCCTAACAAACCGACGAACATTAAGAGAATTAAAAGAATTATAGCAGTTGGTTTGGTTATTAGTAGTGTGAAAACGAGATGTGTTTCTTTGAAAACCAGTATTATATCTCAAATTTGAATGGTTTTCATTTTTAACATTTAAACGATTACTAAAAACCTTGGTCTCAGTTTTCGAGGGCCTCACCTCTCTGAAACGCTGCTTCAGAGGGCAATCAGCAACAAGGTGCCCTGTTTGATTACATCTAAAACAACATCTGTATTCAGCTTTCTTTTCAGCAGATGTTTTAGATGTGGAGGCAGTATTACCACCCGTACGTCTCACATAAGGTGGGACATATGGGTTGAGTGGAGTACTCTTTTGAGTTGATTTAACTTTTTCTCCACTAGTGGGTAATACCGCCTTCTCTTTTGTCTTATCTGACTCGGATGACTTATCCGACTCAGATGAGACTGGACTTGAAATTTTAATTTTTGAGACAGGCGAACATGTTTCGCCTTTACTAACTTCTGGTACTTTACCAGTGTCCTTAGCAGTACCTGTCTGATCAGCTACAAAATTAACAGATTCTTGAACACTAGGATTGAAAGTATAATTATGGTTATATGGTGGTGGAACCTCATGGTAACCAATTCCTCCCCTCTTAGGTGAGGAACCTTGATCACTGACGAGGTGATCAAGAATAGCAGAGGAATTCCGGAATTGCTCCAGTTTCCTATTTAGTTCCACCACTTTTACCTGGTGATCAGCAATCTGCTTTTCTTTCTCAGCAATTAACTTGGTTTTCTCTTCTAAAACCTCGTAGCTTAGATCAATCACATCAATTTTTTCAGCTAATTTTGTTTTTAAACTTTTAATGTCCTTTTCACAAGCTTTAATTTTTATTCTATAATTATTTTCTCTTGTTTTTGTGAAGTGATGATCTTCTTTCAAGGTTTTAAATTCGGCATCCAATTTAACATACTGATCAGTAATTGTTGCAAGCTGTTCAGACAAGTTTTCACACTTAGTACAGATAGGTTTAGTACATACCTCGGTGTTCTGATCATCAGCCATGAAAGCTTTTTCATTTTCAGCAGCTTTCACACAATCTTCAGCTGCAACCTTCGCCATGTGAGCTTGCTCAAAGAGTTCACCAGTGAACATATTCCAGTTGTATTCACCAGCATCAGACATCATGGCCCTATTCCCATTGTTATTTCCACTTTGCTGTGTAGTCCTCCCCTGACTACGTTCTACCCGTGCATTTGTGCAATCTTTTGCAAAGTGTCCATTTTGTTGGCAATTGTAACACCTCACCCTTGACTTGTCAAATCCTGGCTTTCCACCTACGAACTTTCTGCCAGTCTTCTTCATGAAACGCTTCACTCTTCTGACTATCATCGCCATCTGCCACTGCAGATCCATCTCCTCCAGATCATCAGGATCGATCTGGTCATAGTCTTCTTCCAAAACAGCAGGGTCCACAATCTTCCCTTGTATGTAGTTCTCGTAAGAAGCAATAAAAGATGCATAGACTGCAAACTGCTCTTCAGCAGATTTGACACTCATTGGCATCTTGGAATAGTTATTGCTTGAAGCACTGGGAGAGAAACTACTTGTGGATGCTTGAGGTTTTGAAGCACTTGATCGTCCAGCAACAAAGCAAACATCACCGTTCATGTTTACTGACACATTTCCTTCATGAGAAGAGTCAGAACCTGACTCTCCTTTGGAGTAGTAAGCAGCAGAGTCAGGCTTCGAACTTGAGCCTGAGTTAACTTTGGCACCATATATACCAGGGTCTTGAATCTGATCTGTTGGTGTCTCTTTACGAACCATATTAAGCTCAAAGGTTCTGAGCTTGTTTACTGCTGTCTCCAAGTCATAATTAGGAAAGTCTCTGTCTTCCCTCATTAGAACAGTGTACATTTCCCACTTCGGTGGGAGAGCATCGAGAAGCTTCTCAACTATTTCCTCTTCTCTATAAGCAATCGAATAGTTGTTCAGCTCTGTCATTAGATGATAATATCGGGTGATAATATCATCGAGCGATTCGTTCTTCAAATACTTGAAGACAGAGAACTGGGTCTTTAACAGCTTAATCTTCGAGGCGCGAATACCCACGTTCCCTTCGAATCTATTTCAAGAGCATCCCAAAGCTCTCGTGCAGAAGTGTACTTCCGGAATGTATGGAGAACCTCTTGAGGAAGAGCCATAGTTATTGCAGCATGGGCCTTGCTCTCGGCCTCATACATTTTCTTCTCTTCTTCCTCCATCTTGCTGTACTTCTTAACCACATCCCGACCTTCGTATTCCATTGTTGGAGGAATATATCCATCCTGGATGCACACCCACATCTTTGCATCCTGGTATTTAATATATTGAATGAATCTATCCTTCCATGCCACAAAGTCAGTTCCTTTCATCAACCTTGGGGCCTTAGTAGCCGACCCCGCTTCTACTTCCATTTTGACTAACTCTGAGATGTTAATTGGCGACATCTTTGCGAAAACCTGAAAATTAAAAAAAAATCTTCCAAACAGTACTATAGGCGAAGTTAAGGATAACTTCGCTTAAGTGTTAACTTCGCTGGAAAATCTTTAGATTCGCGTAACTTGGCGAAGTTGAGAATAACTTCGCTTATGGTAAGCGAACTTAGGAGGTAAGCGAAGTTGAGGATAACTTCGCTTAGGCGAACTTATGAGGTAGGCGAAGTTGTGATTAACTTCGCTTAATCCTTATATCTTCGCCGAAACCCTACTTCCAGTGTCGGCAACTTCGCCTGAAGAACACTAACTTCGCCCGATGAACACTGAAACTGTTCAGATCTGTTTTTGACGATTTAGCAGTTTCCGATCGATGTTATGGCTTGAAAATGACTGTAAAAGGTGAGTATAACACAATCCCAACGAAAACGCGTCCCGCGAATAGGTCAAACGAGACGTTTTCTACACCCGCGTGAAATCCCGAACCTCACAATCGAGCCTATGCTCTGATACCAATTGTAGGTTCCCGGACGGATCTTACACGGGATATCGCTAACAACGCAGGTGCGGAATCCCTGCGTAGGTAGTTACGAGCGTAGAATATATATTAAATAATCACACGAACAATAACCGAACACACGTTATATTATATAACTCAAACACGTGATATAAATCACTGTTACAGACTCTCGTTCTTGACTGAACTCACAAACTCGCTAAAACTCACTGAAACGAACAACTACTAAACTAACCCGTAGGTTACTTAAATACACGACAACTTCGCCTCAGGCGAAGTTGTCAATAACTTTGCTCGTTGTACAAGTTCGCCTAGGCGAACTTGTCAACAACTTCGCTTGTTCAACAAGTTCGCCTAAGCGAACTTGTTGACAACTTCGCGTACATACATAAAGATAAACATAAACACAATTACATTACAAACTCGATTACAAACGCTAGACTATGAACTACTGACATCTATGTACCAACAATAATATGTATATAAAGTATGAATGATTGCTTGTCGGTACGTGAACGATCTTCGGATATTGCACGTACTATCATGTTATAATGCTATGTATTAAGTAAGAATGATATTTACGTATGTTATGAATGAATGTAAGAGATATGCAGGTACATAAGAAAGGGACTGAGCCCTAATAATACTCAAGGCAGAAAAGGGACCGGACACTAATAATATCCGAGGCAAAAGAAGGGACCGGACCCTAATAATATCTGAGGCAAAATAGAATAATGTAAAGTAGAGTTTAAAATAAAGTATGAAGGTAAGTATGTATATTATGAACGAATTATGAAAGTATGAAGTACGTATGGAAGTACGTAGTTATGAATGTGTTGTATGTTGTATGATTAACTAGAATTCACTCAGGATAGCTGACTTTTAGTATGCACGCAGGTTAATTGACTGAGACAGCTGCTTTGAGGAAGACAAATGGCAGAATCCGAAGAGGCTGGCTTCTGAAGATTTGTCGTGATGTTTGAAATATTATGTTTTATGTTATGTTTTTAAAAGACAAGTTATGGATGTTTGTAATGAATGATTGACTTTTATATTATACCACGTAAGTTTTAATTAACTCTGATATTGAGAAATGTGTTTATGAGTAAATCAAATGTCCAATGTGAGACACCGGTAACGGGCCTTACACTTCACAAACTTCTTCATCCATTAAGGTGGGCCCACCGCCATTGACTAGCATCCAGTCATCCATGATCTACCCATCTCCTTATCACCATAAACTTCTCTTCTCGTATCTTGTGGTCAATGGATATTAATTTACACATTTGTAACATTTAACCATGTGTTATAAGTTACGTACAAACATTTTACATAATTACGCAGATGTTCTATTTTCACAATAATTTAATAAAAAACTACGTATGGTTGTTTTCCATAAACAAACAAACTATTACATGAACACCTTAACAGTAATAAATAAAGGATTCTCTTTATGTTAATGTGAAGATTAATAAATAATAAACACAATCATGTTAGAAACTAATTGATTTACCGTTTTCACTTTCCATTATAGAATTCATGCCTATTAGGGTTTAAAATGAAAATCACATTATCATGGAAAAAATATATCAATTGAGAAATTATTTACTCAATGATCGATGTTTTGACTGTTTGGAAACAATAATCATTTTAAATTCTAAAATTATAGGACTTATATGTTGTTATTTAAAAAAATAATTAATTTTAATGAAATATAAAATTACCTTAATAATCTTTAGTGTAAGTTAAGAACTATGACATGTATCAAAATTTTATTGGTTCTCACTGTTTTTACAAAATTATTTATATTTATTTAAATCTTCTTTTGTATACTTATATATATCTATTACGAGAGAGAAATGGTGAATGTTGAAAATTAAGAGTTTTAGAACAAGGTATGTACAGTGTACTAAACACAGTGTTTGGTGCATAACATTGAAAGCCCCGCCCAAAAAACATATCCTCAAAAAAAACAAACCAGTTCAAATTTTGAATCCCGAGAGAGAACACAAGAAAGAATGAGAGAGACAACATGGAATTGGTTTTTGCCGGAACTGTGAAATCTTACCACTTCTTTACAATTAGTAGCAATTTTGGGGTTTTGGTTTTAATGGGTTTAAAGCCATGGATGCAACCAACTCTGGTCTATTATCTGTTAACCAAAGATGACGAGCGCACCAACCAACACTCATAGCCCTCTTGTCATTTTTCTGGGCGGTGCCACTGCTATTGTTGAAATCCGAAACTATCTATCCTTCACTTATTATTTACTTCAGTTTCTTTAATTATTCCCAAATTGATTGATTAGTTTAAATTTTCAATTATTAGGGTTAGGTGGTGTCAGAAACTCTGTTCATGTATACGAGCTTCTCACCATAAAATGGACCGGGTTATTATTATTATTATTATTTTGGTTGCAAATTGATTATTAATTTGTGAAAAGTATTCGAATTCAACCAACTGGTGAGCCACCGTCACCGAGGGACCGAGGGCTGCTCACTCAGCAGTTGTTGTGGGAAGCATGGTTGCATTCCAGGTGATAAACTAGTAGGTGTGTATTAAATAAATTAGATTACACAAGTAAATATAATTTATTTCATTATTTTTATAATTAACTATGAAAATTCATACATAAATTTAGATTGTGCTTTCGATAAATTTGTAGGGAGTGATAGGTCCAGCTGGGCATTCGATGGATTATCTTTATGTGCTTGACTTGACCAATGTCAAATACAAGCAGCATAGGTAAGGCGTTTAAGTTTGTGTGTTTTAAGATGTTAGTTTTTCTTAGGTGTCGTTGTTTTATTCTTTTGTATTGTTTGTTGGATCCAGGTTCTAGAGGTTAGGACACCCAGGCCTCGGTAGGGAGGTTCTTAAGTGGCAATGATGTTTAGTGTTTTATTTACGTATATGTACGTGATCCCAATCCAATCATTATTCGTAAAACTACATTTTTAGTTTATCAACTTATAATAACCGGTATCATAATTTTCTCTTGCAGGAAAGAAAGTGCTTTCTGATGCTTGGACTTCGGATACACCTCAAAACGCATATGCTTGGAAAAAACTAAATCTAGGGGATGATCTATTACAGTTATCGCTTCCCATTTTAGAGTTCTTTCCGTACATGGTACTGCCTCTTACTGAACCCAATTGTGTTAACAACGGTTTTTATTTTCCCACCGGAAAAAGCTACTGGACAGTTTAGTAACTTAAAGAATGCAGCGGACTTTCTAGGTACGTTTTGGACCAAAAATTATCTTGGTTAATTCTAAGAGTTAAAGACTTGTTCAATTCGAGTTCGGAATTGAAATGCTATGTGTTATTTTGCAGCAGAGAAGTTCAGACTATTTCCATGTGTATGATAATTGCAACATCAATCTATCACTTCAAGTCAATTTAGGGAAAACCTGTTCCAACGTATATGACTATTTCCATGCCAAACTCTCAGAAATTATGTCCAATAGTGCAAGTAAATTAACTCTTTTTTCACTAATCTTTTATAATTTTTTATTTTTTGTCTGAATTTCTAATTTCTTTTTTTCATTTATCGTTTATAATTTCTTATAATTTGCAGGAATCTATTTTCACTGTCAGTTTTAATAGCAAAGCGTCTTGCTACATATGTTCTGGCAATAGTGGTCAAGTGGTTAGACTATGAGATTTTGAGAGATGATTATTTAGCTTCAATTAGTATTTCCAGTAAATTCACAATCTTGGATTGGGTGCAAGGGCTACTGAACTCAGATTCTAATGGGGGAGTACGTTTTTGGTTTTGTTTTCTTCTCTCATTTATCTATTACAAAACCATTAAGAATCTTAGTTCTTATTGGTGTTTTCAATTTATATACTAATGTTTCCTGATATGTTATATGTTTGTATGATGGCTCGAGCTTAGGTTTTGAGGGTGCCTCATTGATTACGGGCTAGCCGGCACCTTTTAGTGACAGCGGGCGATGCTGGTTATATTCATCTTAGGGATACAACTGGTTGCAGCCCAAAGGTTTGTTTTATTAAACTTATTTACAAGCTAATTTTCAATTCATGGAAGGTTGATTAAGTTACGGTAAGTGTTTAACGTATATGCTAAGTTGATTAATGGATACAAAATTGCATGGGAAACAAACCGAAGCATTTTTTGTTACATGCTCCAATAAGTTGAGTCTTATATGTGTCACAGGTTTTCATTTATATTTTTAATTCATGTACTAATTGTAGGAACGAGTTCATATGGTTATGTAAGAAAATAAACATGATTGTGTTTGTCTGATAAAAATAAACGTGTTCGTTCGTTAATAAAATGAACGTGCTCAAATTTTTGTTAGGTGAACATATTCGTTCATTAGGAAAATGAGTGTTCGTGTTTGTTCGTTTAACTCCAACCAAACACCAATTTAATTTTTTGATTCAATTCTTTACCAATTTAATTTATACAATGGATATGCTTAATTTGATTTCTTTGGTTTCATGTTTAGGAAAAGAATAAATGATGAAACAAGATTGGTATAAGAGATACAAAAACATGAAGGTTTGGAAAAAAGGGAGCTCAAGGGGCTAATAAAAGCAAATGTTGTCTTTTATAATATTTGGTGACAGTGTATTTCCTATAAAGTAAAAGCCCTATGTAAAAGGTAACAGCTAGATCTTTCTTAAATTCTATAAATATTTTTGAATTTGATAGGGGTATTTGTATGTAGATGTTATTGTGTTAAAGGTAACGACCTCGGAAACGATCTCGTTTGGCGTGGGACGTGTCTGGTTCTGTGCCCGCAACCTTCAAAGGTCTAATTTATGTTTTTCTAAGTTTTGGTGTTTGTTTCGCCTGTTCATGAACTTGATTTAGGAATCGTTTTTAGTGTGATAGAAACTTGAATTGTTTGTATATGAGTTCTTGTATTTTGTATTTGTTGATCTTCATTGTGTTTTACATTAAAGTTTTAATAACAAAACCATTCTACAATATATATTACGAGATGATTGGTGAACTAATAGAAAACGAGCATCGTAATGTATATTGTCACCCTCGCCGCATTGCGTGGGTTCTCTACTAGTGTGTGTGTGTATATATATATATGAAATATGAAACTGCCAATAATCAAAGAAAAATTGAAAGGGTAAAGTAAAACATATGTAACATAAGTACATTAAAAGAGATGAGCAATAACACATATAATAACCTATTCTTTAGGAAGATCTAGTCCCCTAGACAAAGATAAGACCACAAAATACCCTTTTAAAAGTTCTTAACCTTAATTCTATGTCTTCTCGCACTCCTATCCTGGACCATGTCCTAAGAGAGGTTTCATTCCGCAACATTCATTACTTTTCAAACCCGAAACATGTTTATTATTATTATTATTATTATTATTATTATTATTATTATTATTATTATTATTATTATTCAAACATTTGAAATTAAACAAAATATCGCATCTGTTTAAGTATATGTATTTCTTTTATTTATTTTATTTATTGATAACAATTATGAGATATGTGCATAATGTACCCCTAAACTAACCTTTTATCCACTTTTACATCCGCTACCCAAAACCAGGGACCTAGTTGCAAAGTTTTCAACTCTTTCCCTCCCAAACTCGTCACCCAACCCCCACCCCCATCGTAATTGACCAGATAAACCAGGCTTAAATAATGGAAATTGACGTAATTACTTGTTTCTTTTTAAAGGCGCAATTAAACATTATGGCAATTTTGTTAAGTAACAGTTATTATGCAATGATTTCATTAACCCTTGGAACCGTGGCTGACCTAGACCTCAAATCCCTATAAATACACATCTACAATACAATTAAACGAGCACACACCATCCTTGGATCATCACAGACCATAACCCTCTATCAATTTCAACATAGAAAGCCATTTTAATCCAGTTCGATATCGAGTTCTTATCGCAAACCCTAGGTCATCGTTTTCATTCAATTTAACCTTAATCAAGGTAACTTTTGTAAGGATCTGGTTCGTTTTTAGTTCCTCTATGAAACCCCTCTGTAAATTTTGATTCGCAGAGGGTATAAGACTTTCAGTTGGTTTCGAATCAAAGTTAGGGATTATGTTATAACTGGGGATTGATCGCAGGTTTAGTATAAGAATTATTTTCCTCATATTATAAACAGGTGAGACACATGCCCTGGTGGCAGGTGCAAAACGTGCTAAGACTTACCCACCCAGAGACCCGGGTTGAGTCACTGGGTGAATAGTTTTGGTTGTTTTTGTTTTCATTTTTTTATTTTATTAAAATAATAAATATTTAAACTAAATTAGATAAAAACTAATATTATGTTCATTCGTTTAAAGAACCAAACTGTAACATCCTGAAATTTTTAAAAATGATATTTAATATATAATTTAATTTTGATGGAAAAGTTTACTTTAGTTGGTAGATGAAATAATAAAATAATAAAGATGTAAGATTAAGTAGGCTTTAAAGACGAAATTAAATATGGACTAAAAAGGAAAGATGAGCCTGAGGTCCATGGGACTAAGGGAGTATTAATACCCCTTTAAACCATAATCCTTCCCATTTCCATCCATCTTTACACCATAGCCTACACCTTCAAAAACACACACTTCTCCAGTTCCCGTTTTTGAGAAAATAACCCGCAAAGACACGATGATTCCAGGAGATCTAACCGTCGGATCGGCCTCAAATTTTAATTGAGTATTCATCGCAAGATTTTCACTGATCCGATATTCTATCAGAGGTCGGGAAGTCCGGTTTATCATCAAAACCGTAACAGCAAAAATGGAGTTTTTCTGGAAACTGTTTCAGTTTTCCGACAACTTTAGCGGCGGCCTCTGGCGGCAGCAGTAGGCGGAACTTGTAGATCTCAGCAAGACGTTTCCGTGGCCGCTTGAATCACTCAATTCCAAGTTCGTTTGATACGGTTTTGGTCTATTCGAGTGATTTCAAACTTAAACCTCAAAGGTACGTTGTCGTTAAAAATGTTTACTTTTCGTGTACGGATTTGCATGAAAATTAGTAGGATGATAGAACGGGCTACGATTATTGATAAAGTAATGAGCTTTCAAGTAAACGGGTTAGTTGGTTCGTTTCGGGTAAAACGATTAGTGTTTGGTTTGTGAAAAGGACGGGTAAACGAAGTCGGTTTTACATGAAACTTAGAAGGATAGTAAATCGAGCCTTATTATATAAGAAAAATATAAAATTGAACGTAAACGTTATGTTGGAATGAAACAGGCAATACGGATGACGTTTGGGCCAAGTTAAAGGACGAAAAAGAACTCGTTATGGCTTATAACCAGTTTTATCTTTTAAACAGGCAAAACGAGTTAAAGGAAAGGTTGGAAAGTGATAAGAATTGAAACCATATATGAATCGAGCCCTTAATAAACTTGATTCAATAGAAAAGTAATTGAATAGAGAAGTATTCGAACAGAAGAGTATTCGAATCGAATAGAAAAGTAATCGAATAGGAAAGTATTAGAATAGAATGATGATGATTCATTTAGATGATATAGTTTGAGGTAGTTAATTGATGCTTATAATTATTACACAGTTAGCCATTCCCAAGTGAATAAATGTGTTACAATCTATTCCGAAAGAAGCAAGACCCAGATGAGTTTCTAGCCCCACTTCCTTGTTATGTTTTCGGGCTATGTGCATACTCAATGTGAATTTTATTACAGTTACCTTAAATGGTAAGTGTATGCTATGATGATTGATGTGATAATATGGTATGAATGTTATGAATAAATGAATGTCGGTACGTGAACGATCTTCGGATATTTCACGTATTGTCAGGGAAAGTAATATGTAGTACGTCTAATTTGAGATAAGTGTGTATGAATGTACGTAATGAAATGAGTATGTACGAAAGTTTTTTTATAAGGAAAGGTATGTATGGTTATCGGATGGATAGAATGTATGCTTAAAAAGGGAACAAACCGTAATAATATCTGCGAATATAGGGAACATACCCTAAGAATATATGCGAACGTAGGGAACAGACCCTATTAAAATCTACGAACATAGGGAAAGGACCCTAATAATATCTTCGAACGTAGGGAACTAACCCTAATAATATCTGCGAATGTAGGGAACAGACCCTAATAATATATGCGAAGGTAATTGTGCGAAATGCTCTTTAAAATGTATATGCATGGATGAAAGTATGTATTTATGTATGAAAGAAAGGTAATTGGCTAAGGATGAATATGTATCTTCGGATACGTATATATATGTAAGTATGTGAATGCATTGTATGTTGCCTGATTAACTAGAACTCACTCAGCGTAGCTGACTTTTAGTATGCACGCAGATGAATAGGTTGAGGCAGTTCTCTTGAATAAGATCACATGGCATTGGACTGAAGACACTGGAATCTTGAGGAAAATGTTATTATGTTATTTTTATTTATGTTTTAATTTGTAGATGTTTAATTTGGAAAAATTTGAACGATTCTGTAACATACGTTCGAAGTTTATTACTCCGTGAAAAGTTTTAATTAACTCTGATATTTAGAACTGTATTTATGAGTAAATCCAACGCCAAAGTAGGGCACCGATATCGGGAACTTACAAGTTGGTATCAGAGCATAAGTTTGAGAGAACTAAGCATCCTACACACTTTGACTTAAACAGAGAATGGGACTTAAGTAAGGAAAGAAAGAAGATGCCAGTTCAAGAAAGTCATGTGTCACTCAAGCAAGATTGGTAACGGTAAGTTGCATGATTAAGTTCATATAAAGATTTAGAAATATATGTACATGCATGTAAAATGAAAATGGGAGAATATATTATGTTAGCTTAATTGCTAAACAAAAGAATGTTTATGCTAGCTTAATTGCTAGGAAAAGAATGTGTATGCTAGCTTAATTGCTAGGGATAAGAATGTAGGTTATATGTATGTTTACATGATTGTGTGAGAAGTAGAAACTAGCACAAGTGAAATCATAAAGGGAAGCACGTAGAACCTAAGGAGTAATGCAAAGAGTTAATTACACTTGGCCACTGTCAGTAACTACTTACCTTACGAATCATGTGCTAAATAATTCCTAGACTGATAACATTTGTATTCCCTTAGAAATAAGATAGATGACTGATACAAAGGGACAAGCGCGAGGAGGTCGTACTGTACGTTGTGGTATGGCACGTGCCAACCAAACACCTTTTTTAAGAAGGTGTGACAAAGCGATATACGAAAGCAGTAGGACTTCGAATTTAGGAATAGAAGGATTACGCTTGGAGCTTGTAGTCATGCACACTAAGGGAGTTGCCCAATTGTTTCGCACTACAATGCCAACAATGTTTGCTGAAGCATCCGAGGCAGCCCAAACTGAGAAATCCAAGTGGAAGCAACACGAAGTAAATGAAGATATGCCAACTAGAATGAGTCAATAAATGTTGTATGCTTGCAATAGTTAACTCCATACGTGAGCTTGCTGGGATCGTGAGTAACGAAGTGAACGATGAGAAAGCAGAGATGAACAAGAAGGGCGGGTGATTGTCAAGGTATCCTAATTGAAAAGGCATGAAAGGATGAGGCTATGTATTGTAGTGAATATGAAAGGAAGACGATAAGAAGAATGTAGTTGTGTACCTGAGATTTTATGGAAGAGACCGCTAGCGATACTTTAGTTAAAGTATGAGAATGATTAAGAATTGTAAGGTACAACTAAAGGGACGTGAGTTGCTTGTTACTTTTATTGTTTGACCTTAAGGGAATTCGATGTCGTTGGTAATGGATTTGTTGTTTGAGTTTGAGGCTGATATATAGCATGTAAGAGTAAGTTGATATGGTTGAAGTCTTTGGATGGCGGTACAGTAACGGTTTATTGTGATAAAGATAGTTCAGGGTTAATGTCATTTCGATGATAACAGCCGAAGGATTGTTATGCCGAGGGTGCGGTGCTTATCTGGCGTATGTCGTCAAAGCTACGGCCGAGGAGAAAGAAGTGAAAGATGTTACTGTAGTGTCTGACTATCTAGAAGTGTTCCCAGAGGACCTTCAAGGTTACCACCGGAACAAGGAGTAGATTTTAGATAGATGTAATACCAGGAGCACAATCCTTCACGAAATCACCTTAGTGTCTGGCGCCGTCTGAGATGAAAGAGTTAATGTCCCAACTGCAAGAACTCCTCTACAAAGATGTTTTAATGCCAAGTGTTTCCTCGCAAGGTGTACCGGTGTTGTTTGTGAAGAAGAAAGACAGAATTATGAGAATATGTATAGATTACCGCAAGTTGGCTAAGCTTATGGAGAAGAATATATATTCATCGCCACAGATTGATGATTTGTTTGACCAACTACAAGGTTCGAGTTGGTTCTCATGAATAGATCTTAGATCAGGCTATCATCAACTTAAGGTGAAAGAGACAGACATCCCTAAAACAATGTTTCAGACGCAGTATGGACACTACGAGTTCCTCGTAATGTCATTCGGTCTAAAAAATGCTCCCGCAATATTTATGAACATGATGAATAGGGTATGTCTCCTGATGTTAGACAAATCAGTTATCGTGTTCATTGACTTGATTTATTCGAAAAACGAGTCTGACCACAAGGAGCATCTAAGAGAAGTATTAGAAATTCCGAAGAAGGAAAAATTGTATGCTAAATTTTTGAAGTGCGTATTCTGGTTGACTGATGTGTAGTTTCTAGGTCATGTGATCAATCCAGAAGGGATTACTGTGCACCCGGCAAAGATCGAGGCGATAACGAATTGGAAGACTATGCGATATACGCAGCTTCTTAAGGTTGGCTGGCTATTATAGTAGATTCTCGAAGGCTTCTCCTAAATAGCCACACCGTTTACCGGAATGACTTGGAAGTCTGTAGTGTTCAATTGGGTAAGTTTCAAGAGGAGTCTTTTGAGGAATTAAAGAAAACACTCACGCAAGCTCCAATCCTTTCTCTACCCAAAGGTGACAAAGATTTGGTTATTGTACAGATGCCTTGCATAGTGGGTTAGGTTGCGTGTTTATGCAACGAGGAAAGGCGATAGCTTATGCGTCCAGACAGTTGAAGGTTCATGAGAGTACTTACCCAACACATAACTTAGAGCTTGTAGCAGTAGTGCGTGCTATCAAGATATGGAGACATTACCTATATGGTACTAAGTTAATTTATACCAATCATAAGAGTTTGAAGTACTTCTTCGAGCAGAAATAGTTGAAAATGAGATAGAGGAGATGGTTGGAGTTGATAAAGGACTATGACTGTGATATCAAATACTATCCTGGTAAGGCTAATGTGGTTGCTGACGAACTAAGCCGTAACAATAAAGAAGTCATTGCAATAGTCAAGTCGTATAAGTTAATCATTAACTCAGATCTCTTTGAAGAAATCATCAAAGTACAGTTTGAGGTGCTTATGAATGGAGGGCTAGTGAAGGAGGAAAGAATTTTATGACAACAAGACGAGTTGATGGATAACACTCATGGTGTGAAGACCAGGTTTGACCGTATTTGGATTCCATGCCATGTAAATCTTAGAAGTCGAATCTTAGATGAAGCTCACAATTCGAGGTTCTTGATTCATCCTAGATCACTAAGATGTATCAGGATCTGAAGTGTAACACCCCGTAACCGCAGCGGAAACGTAAACGGGATGCAACAGACACGTCTGATATCAACAGCATTGCTTATAAAGAAAACACCACTACATTAATTTACACCATATTACATTGTTCCAAGTTTAGTTACCGTCTAGGCGTTAGCACATAAGTTTTACCAACATTAAATTAACATATTTAATACAAAAAAGATCATTAAGCTTCCACAAAAAAACACGCATCGTCAGGCATGTAGCAATTAATCCAGTTTGGGGGTACCTAGAAAGCATGTAAAGAAAACGGGTCAACTACGAATAGTTGGTGAATTTCACTAATTTAAATAAACAGTGACAAATCATTATAAATATCATATATTAGCGATGTAATTATGCTGAGCCCACAAGTGAAACCTCTGACTATCCACATACAACCTCGTGGCATACTCCGCCCACGAACCTGCCCCAAACCGCTATGCCTAACATTACATAGCAAAGATAAATAACAACAAAATAGACAAGTGCAACTGGCTGGGAAACATCAGCAAATCCATGCCGGACCAGTTGGGTTTGTCAGACCAATAGTACTATTCACACTCTACCGGCTTTTAGCTAATCACTCGTGTTACGGGGCCTTACAATGTTAGCAACTCAGACAATTACCATCTTAGTACATTTCCGTACGATTCCCGTACAATAAGATATATAAAAATACACGCAAATCCATGCGTTCAGTATGTACTTAAACATTTTAATAGTAACATGCTTCCCGCCCCGAGAAAATATTTAAAAACAATTCAGAAAAAGGAGCTCGTGAAACTCACCTTTCGCAAGCAAGTAGGTAACACAGTACGCAGCTAGAAATCCGGATCTGTAATACGATCCCTAAGTTCGTTACTATACAATCACTATTAATATAACTTTAACCGTGTTAACCGGTACATCTGGGGACACTGTTAACCCAGTACTATACCCGTTCCGGGGGCATTGTTAACCCAAAAACACTTCTCCGGACTCAGATTGTGATATCATTTAGAGTTCAATAGTTAAAATTACTATTAGTTCGTTTTCCCCGTTTTGCGTGCCTAGCACGTTTATCCGTTTTTACGTTCCAAAAATGAGTTTGGTCACACACGACCCAAAAATAGTTGATGACTGATAATTTAATTAAAGTTGTGAAATTAGAGCTCGGCTTAGACGCCCCAATTGGCCGCGGGACCCGTTTCCGTCTTTAGTGTACTGGAAACTGTTAAATCGGATAAAATTACTCAAATCATCCGAATTATTTTCGGATGATTTATTTTTACCTGTTTAACTCAGTTATATGAAAACAGTTCATTTTTAGGGTTTTATACACCAGTCAGCTCGTTTAGGCGAACTTTACCGGTTTACGCGTTTTAAACTTTAAAAGTTTGTTTTTATTTTCTTTTTAGCACAAATAATTATCCGTTTAATCTCGGATCTTGAAATTTTGCACAAACCACTTTTTGACAGTGGGGAATTTTATAAAAATATTTCCAGAATTAATTTTTATATTTAAAATTTATTTATCTATTTTTAAACACCATTTAAACACTAAATATGTCGTAAATACCAAACGACCTTAGAAAATTCCCAAATTTTTCCTGGATGACCCCTGCCATCCACATGGTCCCCTGTAATTTTTCCAGAATGAAAATCTCTTTTTACATGCCATTTTCACTAAAACCGAGCTAGAAAACCCTAGAACTCGTTTAACCGAAAAGCCTACTTAGACTTCTCCAACTGACCTAAAATTTTGTGTGTGACTTTTACATGTTGTAAAAAGCTTATTTGGAATTTTCCAGAATTTATCATGATATTTAAATATTTTTCACCATTTTTAGCCAAAACCGAGCATTAAATTCACCAAATATGCATCCTTTGTCCAAAAATTACCAAATTTTCACAGATCTCATATTTTCATGTGTAGATCATCTCTGTGAAATTTCGTAGCCTAACTCTAAATGTACCACAATCTGTCCAAAACACATACACCATACAAAAACCGAACTACCTTGTGTTTTTAGCTTCAAATCGCAAGGATCTTGCTTTCTAGCCTTTGTTAACAACTAGATACAACACCTACAAGAACAATAACACCACACCAAGCAAGTTACACCCACAATCAAGCCATTTCTTTCATGGGTTCGGTTATGATTTAAAAACAAAGATTTAAACCGTAAAAATTCGTTTTCGGTTCGTTTAACTCCTTTCTTGGACCAAGATCCCTTGTATAACCCGTATACATCACTTGATCATGCAAGAATCGGTTTCCATCTCGGGTTTTCACCCTTTTTTACTTGGAACCTCATTTTCTTGCAAATAAACTCAAGAAAAGAAGATGAAAACATAAATGACTCGATTTTTACCTTGCTTTTCTTGCTACAAATCCGGGTTTTTAGTTCATAATGTGGAGAGAATTGATGAATGTTGAAATGTTGTTTACAAAAAAAAAAAATAACAAAGGCTAGGGGTTATACCCCCAAGCCGATCGGACCAAAGAGGGGAGGTGGGGTGGGACCCACCTTTCCATTTCTAGCCACTCATTTAGATTTTGGAAATCCGGATAATGTTTTGGATAATCTGGTTCAGTTCGTTTTTCGGTTAAATGTTTAATTTAACTTAAAACGAGGCTAAAACGGTCGTTTTCGGCTTAAAAATGAAATTTATGTAAAACCAATTTAAAAACTTTAAAAAACTTAAACCATGACTTTTATTAACTTAAAACATCATATTATTAATAATTGCGCATCTTTTTCGGCTTGATCGATCGTCTCTTGCTCGGTTTGGTATTAAAGGTTTCGTTTAACGTACCGACGTACCATTAAATCGAAAATTCTTTTTCTGTGCTTTAATTCACTTATCCCGAAGCTTTAATACTTCGTAAACATCACTAAATATCATATATCTCGTCTATAATGTAATCCTTGATTCGTTCGGGTTTCAATAACCGTTAATCAGTTAGTCGTATTTCCAATACGATTAACTGTATAATCGAGTATAATCCGTACTGTGAATCATACATACTCGTATAAACGCATTATAATTCATATATTCATTATTAAATAACACATAAATAGTATATACCGGTTAGGGTATACCTGATTTTGCCGGAATCGTTACATTCTCCCCCCGTAAAAAAAAATTTTCGTCCTCGAAATTTTACGCGTCGACTACTTCCTTTTGAGGAAATAGGTAGGGGTATTTCTTCCGAAATTCGTCCTTTCGTTCCCATGTATATTCTGGGCCTCGTTGCGAATTCCATCTAACTTTGACCAACGAAATCTTATTGTGTCTAAGTTGCCTGATTTTCCCGTCTACTATTTCTATGGGTTCCTCTACGAAATTGAGCTTATCACTTATTTAGACACCCTCTTAAGGTAACACCGATGTCTCATCCGCCAGACATCTTTTCAAGTTCGATACGTGAAACACGTTGTGAACTGCACTCAGTTCATCGGGTAGTTCTAATCGGTATGCTACGGAACCGATTTTTGCAGTAATATTGAATGGTCCAATATATCTCGGGGCTAACTTCCCCGCCTTTCCAAATCTGACTACACCCTTCCAAGGTGATACCTTCAAATACACTTTATTACCTTTCTCAAACGACAACGGTTTTCTACGGGTATCGGCATAACTCTTCTGCCGATCCCGCGCGGCCTTCAGATAATTTCAAGGATTTTGCTGGTCGTTTCCTGGACCAGGTCTGATCTAATAACTTGAGCGTCGCCCACTTCAGTCCAGCAGAGTGGTGATCGGCACTTCCGACCATACAATGCTTCGTAAGGCGCTGCCTTTATACTGCTATGGTAGCTGTTATTATAGGAAAATTCAACGAGTGGGAGATGTTGATCCCAATTTCCCTTAAAATCCAGTACGCACGCACGAAGCAAATCCTCCAGGGTTTGGATGGTCCTCTCAGACTGACCATCGGTCTGAGGGTGGTAAGCTGTGCTTAGATCAATACGCGTTCCCAGCGCTTCTTGCACAGCTTGCCAAAGATTGGAGGTGAAATGGCTATCCCGATCGGAGATGATTGAGGTGGGTATCCCATGAAGAGACACAATTTCATTTATATAAATCGCGCAAGTCTCTCAGTGTTATAATTATTCCTAATCGGGATAAAATGTGCCGATTTGGTTAATCGATCCCCGATTACCCAAATTGCATCATGTCCTCGGGACGTCTTAGGGAGATGTGTCACAAAATCCATCGTGATTTGCTCCCACTTCCACTCGGGAATTTTCGGTTGTTGTAACATCCCCGAGGGTTTCTGGTGCTCCGCCTTAACTCTCGCACAAGTCGCACACTTACCGACACACGTTGCTATATCCTTTTTCATACCCGGCCACCAGTAGAACTCCTTCACATCCTTGTACATCTTATCTGATCCCGGATGTATGGAATATTTCGATCTATGCGCTTTGTCCATGATTAATTCACGAAGGTCATGGAGGGTCGGGATCCAAACCTGATTTTTGAAATAGAGAATTTCGTCCACGCGCTGTTCGAAATTCTTCTCATCGCCGTAAAGTCCCTCCTTTTCCAATTGTTCCTCTTTCAACGCCTCACGTTGAGCGACTCGAATCAGGTCCGAAAGATTCGACTGGACTATCATCCCCAGTGCTCGCACTCGCAATGGCTTAACCCGATCTTTCCTACTCAAGGCATCGGCTACGACGTTAGCCTTGCCGGGGTGATAACGGATGTCACAGTCATAATCGCTTAACAACTCGACCCATCTTCGTTGCCTCATATTCAGTTCTTTCTGATCGAATATGCGCTGCAAACTTTTATGATCGGTGAAGATGGTGCACTTCGTACCGTAGAGATAATGTCTCCAGATTTTAAGTGCGAAGAAAACCGCTCCCAGTTCTAAGTCGTGAGTAGTGTATTTTTTTCTCGTGTACTTTTAACTATCGGGAAGCATTGGCTATAACCTTATTATTCTGCATCAACACGCATCCTAACCCTCTACGCGATGCGTCACAATACGCGACAAAACCATCGTCTCCATCGGGGAGACTTAAAATCGGCTCTTGGCACAATTTTGCTTTAACGTTTGAAACGCCGTCTCCTGCTCTTCTCCCCATTCATACTTTCGATCCTTTTGAGTCAGGAGAGTTAAAGGTTGGGCGATGCTGGAAAATTTCTCTATAAATCGACGATAATATCCAGCTAAGCCTAAGAATTGACGGATTTCCTTTGGCGATTTAGGCGCTTGCCAATTCTTAATTGCTTCAACCTTACTCGGATCAACGTGTATCCCTTGATGGTTTACAACGTGACCGAGGAATTGTACTTCTTGTAACCAAAAGTTACACTTGGAGAATTTTGCATACAACTTTTCCTGATTCAGAAGCTCTAAAATTATTCTTAGGTGTTGCTCGTGCTCTTCTTTACTTTTCGATTAGATCAAAATATCGTCAATAAACACGATGACGAATTTGTCGAGGTAGGGTTTACAGACTCGATTCATGAGGTCCATGAACACTGCCGGCGCATTTGTTAGTCCGAAAGGCATAACTAAGAACTCGTAATGGCCGTAGCGAGTCCGGAATGCGGTTTTTGGGATATCTTTTTCCTGAATTCTAACCTGATGGTATCCCGATCTAAGATCGATTTTTGAGAAATAGCTCGCACCTTGCAGCTGGTCGAACAGATCATCAATTCGGGAAAGAGGGTACCTATTTTTAATTGTTAACTTGTTCAACTCCCTGTAATCAATGCACATTCTAAGGCTCCCGTCCTTCTTTTTCACGAATAATACAGGTGCACCCCACGGGGAATGACTAGGACGTATAAATCCTTTATACAACAATTCTTGCAACTGATTTGATAATTCTTGCATCTCGGACGGTGCAAGTCGGTAGGGTGCTTTAGCAACAGGGCCAGCTTGAGGTATTAAATCGATTCTGAATTCGACCTGTCGGGTTGGCGGTAATCCAGGAAGTTCTTCTGGGAAAACTTGTGGAAATTCGCGTACCACCGGGATATCATCCACCCGTT
>NW_027492098.1:0-39107 GCF_021521415.1 Bidens hawaiensis | reverse complement strand
TAAATCCATTCACGTAGAGCATTTCCATCATATTCTTTATTCCTAAATTCAAATTACTCTAAAAAACAATATATTTTTCTTTCTCAATTTCAATTAAATAATACTTTTTATACATTTATCGTTACCGTTCCTCTTGGTTTCACTCACAACCATATTCAAAATATATTAAAAAATTGTAAGTGGTGAACAATGGCTTTTCAAATATTCAGAAAAACTACTGCGCTTTCTAAAATATAAAAACTCTCTAATTTATAAAAACATCTCTCACATAAAATAGAGGGTTGGATGAGAATGCTCTTACACACACTCTTTAAATTTGTTTTTGAAAATCAAATCAAAGATCTTTTTTTTTTTTGGATGTGGAAAATCTCCACCTCCTTGATCCTTTCCTCAATTTGGATGGCCAATCCTACCTCTATCTCCTATTTCTCGTGGTTATTGCATATCTCAAAGTTCCATTTACTCTCTTGTTACGACTATTGTTCAAAAAAAAAACCCAAAACCACTCTAAAACCACAAAACTTTCAAGATTTAACACTAACTAACTAACATCCTCCTTAAACAAGTCCCAGTCAGATCCTACAAGCATCAAGGACGTCACCAATGAATTGACTCCATGTTTCATAAAGTTTTGAGCTTTCAGAATGTATCATTTATCTAACATTCAGAACCATCCCTAGGTAAGTCTCAAACCATACCTTTAAACCCTAAGATCCAACCTACAATGACAAATAAATAATAGTTTGATCATCAAACATGTTAGTTTTATCAAATTGAGATGAAATCTTTGTTTTTCTTAGAGGATGTCATTTAGTGTAATAAATATATGTATAGCTATTTTTTTAATTAAATTAAATCTTGTAGTAGTAGTAGTATATATATACTGAGATCGGTCTTCTACAGAGTGAAAAAGGTGACAACAATTGTATGAACAATGAAAACTCAAGTTAAAAAAGTTCCCGCCGCCCTATTGAGATGGATCATCTTCTGCAAAGTGAAAGAGGTAATCTACCCAAGTGTAAAAATATTGTTTCACAGTTTGTATGCATGCTCTTTTAATTTTGATTTTTGTTTTGTAGGCGGAAACCCTAGCGATTGATGCAGAGAGATTGATCGGATTTCAGAGCTTCCTGAACCTATTATTCACCACATACTCTCATTTTTGGATAGCCCTCCTAGAGAGCTTATTTGAATGAGTGTATTGTCTAAGAAATGGCTTCACCTAACTGCTTCTTACCCAATTTTAGATTTCAGTGACCATACTTCTACATCTCGAAAAAGTTTTTTCAAGTATGTTCACTATACCATGTCTAGATTTTTGGCTTTTTGCCATCAAAATGTCACTGCAGACAGGCTCAATCTCATTGCAACAATCACGGAGTTTGTAGAATTAGTTATTGTTAACAAATGCCTTCGATTGGTTCTTAAGAATGGTGTGAGGAAGCTGGCGATAAAATTTACTAAGTCTTCAGAAGCCCCTTCTGCTTCTACTCAATATCGTTTGCCTAACATACTCTTATCAGTTTTCATGTTAGAATCTTTTACCATATATGACTGTCATTTACCGTCTTCCTTGATGATTGATGGTATCATGCTTAAGTCCTTTATTTGTTTGGAACTCGAAATGGTCCATATAAATGATGAAGTGATCGAGTATATCAATAGTAGTTGTCCTCTTCTACAAATATTTGAGATTAGGGTATGTCATGGTCTCAAAAGATTACGTGTTTGTGGACATCAAAATCTTCAAAAAGTTGTGATTCACTATAACACTCCACTTGAATTAGTAGATAATGAAGCTCCTAATCTATCTAATCTTTTGGTAGGAGATTGGGATAGCATTTGGGGTGGGGGGAGGCAAAAGAACTTGGCTTCATGCAAAAAGCTAACAAAAGTGACTTACATCGGGCATCCCTTACCAAACTCGAATGGTTTTACCTCCTTCTAATCCAACTTCCCCTCATTCAAAATTTGTTTTTAGCTACTAATATAAATGCAACAACCACAAGTTGTCAAGCCATTCCTAGAGGACGTGTGTGTTACATTCAAATTGTGAACTGGGTGATATTGAGTTTAGTACTCCAAATTTGGTTTTATTTGTATAATAAATCCTCGTTTACTCTTTCCACTAGGAGATAATCTCTGGCCTCTAGTATGGGATTTAACCAATATGAAAGCATGCATGCAATATTATCCCGATGACCATATTATTGACACTCTTTGGTTCCACAAGTTGAGGCTATTTTTATATAAGAAAAGTGGATTCAAAGTTTTGAACTTGTATATCCACATGAAGCCTAGTTGGGTACGTTTATTTGATTAGTCATTTTTTGTGTTGTGAACAATAAATCCACACACAAAGTTGTGTCTTCATTCTAATTGTCTTGCAGAAACTCAAAGGGCTAGAGAAGCTAAAGGTGATTGAGTTGCCACCTTATGAACTCGAGCATCTTGAGCTACAACTAGAAACCATGAAGAATCATTCGCTCATATAGCTTTTGTGGATGTTGTACTTTGGTGTTGTCATCCTCAATCTCTAACTTTAAGATCATATGTTCCTTTAACTGGTTTTGATGAACAAAGTGATGTTGTCAAGGTAATACTTATATGTGATTTATTATTTGATGAAATATTAATTATCCTTTACTGAACTTTTTCAAGAAAAGATGATTCGTTATATGTTATTTTTATTCAGGTTACATACAAAAAGCTACTTTAGCAAGAAGATCAAGGCCACACGAAAATTCATATTGTGTCCCCTTCCTCTTCTAAAGACCAAAAGCACTTGATGAACTTAAAGTCATTGTCAACGGCATTATCTTGTGAAAGAAAATCAACTAGCTTCGTAAAGAAAGAAGGTACACTTTTTATGAGCTAAATTTATATACACATTATTGACCCCGCTTGTTTAATTCCAAACAACTGTACAAGAAAAAGATTGCCAAAGGTAGATGGATATGGAGATTTTCTAATGCATTGGAATCGACAACGGTATAAAAGTTAATTGTAAAGATCTAGAGTTTTTCATGGTATTAGTCAAGATAAATTTTGACAACCAATTTCTCTTTTCTTTAATAGCAGAGATCTCAGCTACACAAACAAACCAAATCACAACTGATCTAACAACCGGAAATGATAATATAGTGTATAGGTTGACACTTTAAATATGTAGAGCTTTTGTTTTATTGCATATGTAGTGATGGTCTCGAATCATGATAATGTCTTGACTATATATGTGTAGAGAGTTTGTTTTATTGCATATTGTTCATATTATACTCATTTGGGACTTATTTTATGGTTTTTGCTAGCCTTGGCAAACAGAGAGACAAGAGGTTATGAGTGATTTAAAACGTTAAAAACTATATCGGGTCAAAATGGGTTTTCATCAAAGTGGAATCACGCAAGACCCCAGAACACCCCCCCCCCCCCCCCCCCTTCAGGTCACGTATGACTTGATGCGGCAGACTATAGTCAGGCTGTTCACGCAAGAGTAACCCATTATTCTGCTCTCTCTTTTTTTTCTTTTTTGGAATGGTTAAGACTTGAGAAGAAGGAGTTTGGTTGGATGTGGGGGATTTGAAGTGGAGTAGATGAATTGCTAAATTTGTTTTTGAAGAGGTGAATTAGGGAAGAAGATGGAATATAGAGGAGTAGGTAAAATAATATATACATTTTAATATATTTTTTAATTAATATGTATAAATTGAATTAAATAATAAAGAAAATAAAGAATGATGGAGAATGAGGAGAATGGTATATACCATTGGTTGAATGGTGATGTATTGATGTTGAATGATGGGGGAAAGTTGACGTGATGCAGACGTGACGAATAAGAGAAATAATGTTAAGGGGTGTATACCCCTTAGCTTTAGCGATGGACATGAATTTGTTTCGAGACTTGTATTGAAACTTACGTGGTTGTTTGTTACATGTAGACTTTTGTGAACAATGTATGTTGTGACACATAATGAAGAGAGGCGTTTTTAGTATTTATCTTGTATTAATGTGTTATGATATACAATTGTCGCATTCTTGTGATTTTGCTTAGATGGGGTGTGACATGTCAAATATGGTGGTGTTGGATTTACTAGGGGTGAGTAGAAAACCGAATTAAACGAACCGAGGTATTACCCGACGGTTAACTTTTTTGTTTTTTATGAAAAACTGAATTTTTGGTTTCGATTCGGTTATCCATTTTTATAAAACAGAAAAAAAAAACTGAACCGATTGATAGTGATAAAGATTATCAAGATGATGAGAAATGAATGAAGATTGTGACTAAACTTATAATGATTTTTAATTAAGAACTTTATTGAATTTTAAACTTTATTTAGCAACTTTGTATTTGTATAGTCCACGTAACACGTGCCTATTTTTGTTTTTTGGATTCAATATATATGTGGTACTCTAATACATTCTTATACAAGCTTAAAATATGCATTTTCATTTTTTTTTTTGTTTTTTTTTTGCAGTGTCTACACGTAATTGAAAAAAAATGAACAAAAATAACCGGAAAACCGAAGAACCGAACGGTTTGAATATTCAAATAACCGATTCCTTTGGTTTTGGTTTCGCCCAATAACTAAACCGAACCGAACCATGCTCGGCCTTAGGATTTACTAACAAATAAATGGCCTAGAAGCATGTTTTAATTCCATCAAATGGCTACTCAGATATTCGGGTTCATACTGCATACTTTTAATTATTCGATTATAAGATCTTGTGTTTTAGACAATTTGAGAGATTTTAGTTTAAACTTTAAATATTGGAATTGAGGTTGTTTTATTAGGATTATTATATTGGTTGGTTGATTTAGTAGATATGATACAAGCATGTAGTTATTCATTCTTGTATTGACAGACCTAGGTATGTTTGGTAAAACTAGCTAGTAGCTGGAAGCTGGTAGCTGTAGATTTTTAGATATAATTAGGTGTTTGTCAGAGTAGCTGTAGCTTTTAAGAAAATGTATAAAATGAACATAACTAAATAACATAATACTAAATGTAATCACACACTGTTTGAACTCGGATTAATCCTAACACAGATCTGATCTATGTATAATTAACTCATACGGATCTAGTTCATTGTTACCCTTGATTGTATGTTATATATATATGATATATTAGTTGTATGTATGTATGTGTATAATAATATTAATATGAAGATGAAGATTGAGAGAGAGTTGGACAAGAATTCGTTAATGTTAACCTCAAAACTTAAATTAAACAGTGGACTAACCCACTATATATAGAAGACATGTCTAGTTCGTGTTTACACATTCCGTAACGAACTAGACACCTGCTTCGTTACATTACATAAAATAGAATAATCTTAACGAATCACCCTCTGATTCGTTAAACATCCTTAACGAATCAGAAGGGATATTTAACTTAGCCCTAGTTCGTTAAACATCCTTAACAAACTAGGCTATACTTTAATGAACTACATTAATAACTTAATCATTTATTACATAAATAAAACGACAAGTACATTAACGATAAATACAAAGACTCGAGACGCAAAACCGTGCACTAACAGACACCCCCCTCGTCTTGAGCTCTTTGTCTTTACTTTACTTGAAGCGCTTGGACTGCCAATCTCTGCAACTATGAATCCAGTTCTCATAACATACACGCACAAAACGTTGGAATTGCATAGCCAGATCATAGTCTTCATTGTGCTCAAACAAAATCTTGTTCTTGGGTAGCACGTCATTGTCAGTCTCGGTTAAGTTAAACAGCCACATCGGATCAATAATCTTGATCAACTCGGTCTTCAAACCTTTGCCAGAACAATGACGGCCTCGCCGGTTCGATTACCGTAATAACAGCGGTTGAAGGATAGATGCATGTGTTGGTTCAAAGTCTTCACTGGTACTCGCTTCATGGTCTTTGGCGGCTTAACCTTGAGAGTCAACTTCCTCCAACCTGTCCTTGGATCAATTTCGTCTACACGTTTTCGGGTTCGAACCTGGGGCTTGAGGAACTTGAAGCCAGAATTGACCTCGAATAGTAGTTGTTAAGAAACCAATCTGCTATCCAGTCACCCCCCCCCCCCCACCCCGGTTGATAAATGGACGACACGCGAGGGTACGAACATCCCAACGCGATAAAGTGAGAACGTCCATTATCTTCTCATAATATTGAACCCCCTTTTCCCATTTCACAATGCATACTTTAAGATCAGAATCATATAACCAAGAAATAAAATTACCTTGAACCTTTGACACATTCTTGAATGAAGTCACTTGGTTAGCTTTGGCACGAGCAGCAGCGTCCTTCTGTTCTTGATCCACATACCGATACTGTGACAATCGTCAATTTCAGGTTAACTCCGTTAACTCAACTCCGTCAATTCAAACTTAAAGATCACTGAATCTATAACGCACACCTCATTACATTTAAACTAGGGTTTAAACGACGCTTAACACTTACTACATGTGTAGTCTTTCGGGAATTGCACCGAAACGCAAACGAGTTGACGCAAACGATTGGTGAATAAACGAAAAACGTCAAAACAATAATTATGTGATAATTATGTGTTAGACTTATGTGTTATGTGATAACATTGTTATAAACGTTAACTCAATGTGCTAGAACTAGTTAATTAAGCTAGAAAAGTAACATTTGGAAGTTGAGGGACTAAAGTGTAACATGTTATTATTATTAATAACAATAAACCCTAACTCTCTCTTCTCCCTTTCACTCTACCCGACGGCAGCCCTCCCCCTCCCCTCTCTCGCGATCGGCAGCCTCACACACACACATATACACAAGATCTTTCAAGTTTGATCGAAGATTAAGGTGCTAGGAAGAACGCTATAGAGAGTTTTTTAGTGACGCGCATCCTTTGGTGATTTATTTTGGGAATTCTTCGCAAACAGTGAGTTCACTTACCCCTTTTTAAACTGTTTTCAAACGCTTTTCACTTGGGGAGATAACATACTCCGAAAACGCATTTAAGATTTTGTTAATATAGATTATATATCACTTGTAAAGACTAAGTGGCAAACGCAATAACTAAAGTCCTTCATTCACATCGAACCGTTTAATATTGGATAATAGCGAGTCATTGTTGAGTAGTACTACTGGGTTTGACAAACCCCACCCAACGCTAAACTCGAATGGAGGTCGAGTGGGTGTAATCTTGGCTAAACACATACTATGGTCGGGATAGACCTGGTGGCAAGGCAAATGATAAACAGTCAGCTTCGGTGTCGAACACTTAGTAATACTTGTTTTATAGGCTAGCTACCTATAGATATATAATTGATTTAACACTATCTGGTAACGCAAAACGCTGAACGCAAAACGCTAAACGCAAAACGCTGAACGCAAAACGCTAAACGCTTTATTTTATACAAACTTGTGAACTCACCAACCCCGTGTTGACACTTTTAGTATGTTATTCTCAGGTAGCTGAGGCGGGCACGCGGTTTAGGATCATGCATTGCTTCATTTAAACGTTTTTTATGGTTTGATTATAACTAATGATTCCGATCCTGTTAGTTCACACCCTCTGACGGTAAAACTCCGTTAGTGGATTTTGAGGGTGTGACAGATTGGTATCAGAGCCATTGGTTATAGAGAACTAGAAGCTGCATGCATACTAGACTATAACCGCGACGACCCATTAGTTATAATGATACGCACTGCATATGTTTGTGTAGTCTTTGTAATCTTATCTCTTTACCTCTTTCACTCATACGCGCGCATACACGGCTTACCTGTAGGGATGTCGACGCCACCCTCGTCATCATCTGATCAGATGACTCATGCTCATGGGAAGGAGCCGCAGCTACCTACCTCATCGCCACCCCGAGTAGTCCCGAACTCGAAGCTCCCGCACCGAAAAGGTATCGCTTATCCAGAGGCATGTACGAAAACGAAGTTAGCTGGGATTGGTACCCTAATATGATCAGACATATGATCTATCGTGAACAAGTTCCCCCATTACCACCCCTGAACCATCCTGCTTACCCCAACACCCTACCACCCATAACCGAACCTGTATAGCGAGTTCTCGCAGCTGTTGTTTCATGCTTGGAGCGTGACGTGGGTTACATGCGCTATACGAGAGCGAACGTTTCTGGACTGTTAAAAGACGGAACCGAGACTAAGGAGGAAATTACCCGCATGGCAGCGACTATGAAGGAAATGCAGGAGGCTAGTGATCAACAGATGAAGATTATGAGAAAGATGCAAGCCGAAATAATAGACTTGCAAGAGCAAACTCCAAGTAGCAAGGACCCGAACCAAGATAGCTCTAGAGCGTTGCGATGTCTTACAAATGCTGATTGCTCAGAACGCAGCCGAACCTGAGGCAGAGCCTGAGGCCGAGCCTGAGGCAGAGCCTGAAGAGGAACCTGAAGAAGATCCCGAAGAGGAACCTGAGGAGGATCCCGAGGAGGAACCCGAAGAGGAACCGGAGGAAGAACCGGCTGAGCCGGAGGCACACTCAGAGGTGTCCTCAGACGATATCTGAGAATGATAACACCTAGATGTCTGGAAGAAACGCTGGACACGGTCGCGGTAACATCAACTTAACCGCAGCAGAACTCCAAACCCTGTTGAATGACCATGCGGCGGCAGCTCTAGCCGCACATGTTCAGAATCAAGCTGGAGGTCCAACTGGAATGTGTACTTTCAAGAATTACCTTGACTGCAAGCCCAGTACGTTTAAGGGCACTGAGGGAGCTATAGGCTTCCTGCGTTGGGCTGAGAAGGCCGAATCGGCGTTTGAGATGTGTAATTGTCCCCCTGCCAGTAGGGTCAAATTTGCTGCTGGAACACTCGAAGATTCTGCCCTCACTTGGTGGAATTCAAATGTACAGATTCTTGGATTGGAACTAGCTAACGCGATGAACTAGGAGGAGTTCAAAAACATGATGCGAGAGGAGTACTGTCCGAGAGAGAAGATTGCAAAGTTGGAGTCAGAGTTTTGGTCATTGAAGATGGTGGGTTCAGAAATCGAAGCCTACACTACCCGTTCTCACGAGTTGGCCATGATGTGTCCACGGATGGTAGACCCGCCGAGTAAGAGGATTGAAATGTATATTGATGGGTTAGCACCGCAAATTCAGGGCATGGTGACGTCTTCCAGACCAGCCACGATTCAACAAGCGATCCGGTTAGCTCACAAACTAACGGATCAAGCAGTGACCCAAGGTGCGCTACCACCTAGGGGTTCAACCACTAAGGCCCGTGACAACCCGAACACTGACAACAGCAACAACAACCCGAGCAGCGGAAAGAGAAAGTTTGACAATACCAGATCCTCATCCTCGAACCCCCACAGCAACAACACTACCGCAAGCCCGAATTCACCCGGAGTTTCAACAATCAGGGTCACAACAACAATAGCAACAGTGGCGGGCAGGGTTCGAGCGGATATGCTGGGAAATATCCGAAGTGCAACAGGTGCAACTATCATCATGCTGGCCCGTGTGACCGTGTCAAGTGTCAGAGATGCGGAAAGATGGGTCACCAGGCAAAGGAATGTACAGGAGACCTTGCGGCAAAGGGTGCTCCTAAACCACCCATGACAACCAAGGGATGTTTTGAGTGTGGACAAGAGGGACATTTTAAGAAAGACTGCCTCAAGCTGAAACAGAACGACAACAATGGAGGTAATGGAAGTGGCAGTGGTGGTGGAAACAATGGTAAAGGAAGAGCTTTTGTTATTGGGTCGGGTCAAGCCCGCAATGATCCGTACGTGGTGACTGGTAAGTTCCCTGTGAACGATTGTTTTGCTTCTGTATTGTTTGACACTGGAGCTGATAGGAGTTTTGTGTCGAAAGCCTTTAGTCAACTCTTAGACCTAACTCCAACCCCGTTAGACGCTAAGTTTCCTGTTGAATTAGCTGAAGGTAAGACTATAGTAACGACTCATGTACTTGCGGGATGTAAGTTAAAACTGGCTGGTCATGTCTTTGATATCGACCTTATTCCTTTTACGCTTAGTAGTTTCGATGTCGTTGTCGGCATGGACTGGTTATCCGAGAACCGAGCGGAGATTATATGTCACGACAAGATAGTCCACATTACTACCCCTTCCGGCGAGATCATTTCAATCCGGGGCGAGAGAAGCGGCATGACCACCAGCGTCATTACCCTCATGAAGGCGCAGAAGTATCTACGAAAGGGTCATCCGGCAATTTTGGCGCATATTGTTGAGAAACCCGCGGAGGAGAAGCGAATTGAAGATATACCGATTGTGCGAGATTTTCCGGAAGTTTTCCCGGAGAATTTGCCTGGACTCCCTCCTATTCGTCAAGTCGAATTCCAAATCGAGTTGACACCCGGTGCAGCACCCATAGCACGAGCCCCGTATCAGCTCGCACCGGCGGAGCTTCAGGAACTGTCCACTCAGTTGCAAGACTTATTGGATAAGGGTTTTATCCGACCTAGCTCATCGCCATGGGGAGCCCCTGTCTTATTTGTCAGAAAGAAGGACGGGACTTTCCGAATGTGCATTGACTACCGGGAGTTGAACAAGGTGACGGTCAAGAACCGTTATCCTTTACCCCCGAATTGATGATTTGTTTGACCAGCTTCAAGGATCGAGTTATTACTCGAAGATCGATCTGCGATCTAGATACCATCAGCTAAGAGTGCGCGAAGAAGATATTTCAAAGACGGCTTTCAGAACACGGTATGGTCACTACGAGTTTTCAGTTATGCCTTTTGGTCTAACCAACGCACCAGCCGTATTTATGGATCTCATGAATCGAGTATGCAAGGCGTACCTCGACAAGTTTGTGATTGTGTTTATTGATGATATCCTGGTCTATTCCAAGGACAAGGCAGACCATGAAGAACACTTGAGATTAATTCTGGAATTGTTAAAGAAGGAGCAACTGTACGCTAAGCTCTCGAAATGCGAATTTTGGCTGCGCGAGGTTCACTTCTTAGAACATGTGATCAACGAGAATGGTATCCATGTCGATTCCGGCAAAGTAGAGGCCATCAAAAACTGGGAAGCACGTAAGACTCCGACTGAGGTGCGGCAATTCCTAGGACTGGCTGGCTACTACCGGCATTTTATCGAGGGATTTTCAAAGATTGCTCAACCCCTCACCGCTTTGACTCACAAGGGTACTAAGTACAATTGGGGTGACGCACAAGAATCCGCTTTTCAACTGTTGAAAACCAAACTCTGTAGCGCCCCTATTTTAGCCCTCCCCGAGGGAACAGAGAATTTTGAGGTACATTGTGACGCGTCGATACAAGGTCTCGGTTGTGTCCTGATGCAACTCGAGAAGGTTATAGCCTATGCCTCTCGACAACTACGGATTCACGAGAAGAACTACACGACCCATGATTTGGAACTCGGAGCTGTGGTGTTTGCCTTAAGATATGGAGGCATTACTTGTACGGTACCAAGTTTACCATTTACACCGACCACAAGAGTCTCCAGCATATCTACGATCAGAAGGAGCTGAACATGCGACAGCGTCATTGGGTCGAGCTGCTTAAGGATTATGATTGTGCCATCAAGTACCACCCTGGCAAGGCCAATGTAGTGGCCGACGCTATCAGCAGAAAAGAAACAGATAAACCCAGACGAGTGCGAGCATTGCAACTCACGATTCATACCAACTTACCCGATCAGATTCGCGATGCACAACTTGAAGCTTTGAAAGATGATAATCTTCCATCAGAACTCATGCGGGGCATGAACAAGCAACTTGGAACCAAATCGGACGGGGTCCGATATTTTGAGAACCGGATTTGGGTTCCACGATACGGAGAGTTGAGAACTCTAGTGATGGACGAAGCTCACAAGTCCCGATATTCTATCCACCCTGGCTCAGATAAAATGTACCGTGACTTAAAGGCACTTTACTGGTGGCCGAACATGAAAGCCGACATTGCCACCTACGTGAGCAAATGCTTGACTTGCGCCCGAGTCAAAATAGAATACCAGAAACCATCTGGCCTACTACAACAACCGGAACTTCCAATGTGGAAATGGGAACACATTTCAATGGATTTTATCACGGGTTTACCTAAGACACCGACGGGATGCGATACCATCTGGGTGATCGTTGACCGGTTGACTAAATCGGCACACTTCTTAGCGATTAAGGAATCGGACAAAATGGAAAGACTGACTCGTGTCTACATGAAAGAAGTGGTGTCTAGACACGGAGTGCCTGTCTCAATCATTTCTGATCGAGATCCCGTTTCACTTCGCACTTTTGGAAGTCGCTGCAAAGCGCACTAGGCACCCGTCTTGATATGAGCACAGCATACCATCCTCAGAAGGATGGGCAAAGTGAACGAACTATTCAGACCTTAGAGGACATGTTACGTGCATGTGTGTTGGATTTCGGAAAAAGTTGGGAACCTCACTTACCTTTGGTAGAATTCTCTTATAATAACAGCTACCACGCAAGTATTAAAGCAGCGCCGTTTGAAGCACTGTACGGACGGAAGTGTCGATCACCTCTCTGCTGGGCAGAGGTGGGTGACAGCCAAATCACTGCTCCAGAACTGGTACTCGAAACTTCGGAAAAGATTGTTCAAATCCGAAACCGCATGGCAGCAGCACTAGATCGCCAAAAGAGTTACGCCGACAAGCGTCGAAAACCTCTCGAATTTCAAGTGAATGACCAAGTGTTACTCAAAGTCTCACCTTGGAAAGGTGTGGTTCGCTTTGGGAAGCGAAACAAACTCAACCCCCGATACGTTGGCCCTTATCGAATAACTAAGCGCATTGGTCCGATGGCGTACCGACTGGACCTACCAACGAAACTTAGCAGCGTACACAATGTATTCCACGTATCCAATTTGAAGAAATGCCTATCTGATGAAACCCAAGTAGTCCCTTTGGACGAACTGCAAGTTGATGAACAGCTACGCTTCATTGAAGAACCAGTTGAAGTTTTGGACTGGGAAACCAAAACACTCAAGCACAGCAAAATTCCAATCGTTAAGGTTCATTGGAACTCAAGACGTGGACCGGAGTTCACGTGGGAACGCGAGGATCAAATGATGAAAAAGTATCCTCACCTTTTTGAAGGGCTGACCAAACACCGGAAACCGCGAAACTCGACAAACCGTTAGAAATCACCGGAGGTATGAATTAAATTTCGAGACGAATTTCTTTCTACTAGGGGATGATATGACAAACTGAAAATTTTTCATACTTTTTCAGACACTCATCACGACTTGACTCAAATTTTCGGGACGAAAATTCTTTAACATGGGAATGATGTGGCAATCGTCAATTTCAGGTTAACTCCGTTAACTCAACTCCGTCAATTCAAACTTAAAGATCACTGAATCTATAACGCACACCTCATTACATTTAAACTAGGGTTTAAATGACGCTTAACACTTACTACATGTGTAGTCTTTCGGGAATTGCCCGAAACGCAAACGAGTTGACGCAAACGATTGGTGAATAAACGAAAAACGTCAAAACAATAATTATGTGATAATTATGTGTTAGACTTATGTGTTATGTGATAACATTGTTATAAACGTTAACTCAATGTGCTAGAACTAGTTAATTAAGCTAGAAAAGTAACATTTGGAAGTTGAGGGACTAAAGTGTAACATGTTATTATTATTAATAACAATAAACCCTAACTCTCTCTTCTCCCTTTCACTCTACCCGACGGCAGCCCTCCCCCTCCCCTCTCTCGCGATCGGCAGCCTCACACACACACATATACACAAGATCTTTCAAGTTTGATCGAAGATTAAGGTGCTAGGAAGAACGCTATAGAGAGTTTTTTAGTGACGCGCATCCTTTGGTGATTTATTTTGGGAATTCTTCGCAAACAGTGAGTTCACTTACCCCTTTTTAAACTGTTTTCAAACGCTTTTCACTTGGGGGAGATAACATACTCCGAAAACGCATTTAAGATTTTGTTAATATAGATTATATATCACTTGTAAAGACTAAGTGGCAAACGCAATAACTAAAGTCCTTCATTCACATCGAACCGTTTAATATTGGATAATAGCGAGTCATTGTTGAGTAGTACTACTGGGTTTGACAAACCCCACCCAACGCTAAACTCGACTGGAGGTCGAGTGGGTGTAATCTTGGCTAAACACATACCATGGTCGGGATAGACCTGGTGGCAAGGCAAATGATAAACAGTCAGCTTCGGTGTCGAACACTTAGTAATACTTGTTTTATAGGCTAGCTACCTATAGATATATAATTGATTTAACACTATCTGGTAACGCAAAACGCTGAACGCAAAACGCAAAACGCTGAACGCAAAATGCTAAACGCAAAACGCTGAACGTAAAACGCTAAACGCTTTATTTTATACAAACTTGTGAACTCACCAACCCCGTGTTGACACTTTTAGTATGTTATTCTCAGGTAGCCGAGGCGGGCGCGCGGTTTAGGATCATGCATTGCTTGAAACACTTTTAATTATGCAAACTTATTTTAAACTGTTATCATTGGGTTTTTAAGTCGTCCTGCGTGACGCAACATTGGTTTCTATGGTTTTACGCTTCCGCACTTATTTTCATTTAAACGTTTTTTATGGTTTGATTATAACTAATGATTCCGATCCTGTTAGTTCACACCCTCTGACGGTAAAACTCCGTTAGTGGATTTTGAGGGTGTGACAGATACGCATCTATAATCTTACGAGCTTTCTTGCTTCAAAACCCAAACCATCTTGCAATGTCAGCATCAGTCGGATTTTCAATAGAATCAAATCTGGTATCAACCACCTTTTTACCCTTGGATACCTTCTCCAGATTATCCTCAGCTGCTTTAAACATTTGCTCATTAAATAATGGAGCACTTTGATCAACATTTGTGTGTTGAAACAAGTCAGGATACTCCTCAGTTGTGACATCTTCAACCTCTACCTCCTCATCTTCATAAATAAAATCCGTATTCATTTGAATAGACAGATCATTCAAAATCTCCTCATCATTCTCTACTTCCATATCTGGCTCTGCCTCTAACACGGTCAACTTTTCATCATTCAAACCAAGCAGTAGTGAAATCTGCTCTCGTGTTAGAGACCGTTGCACAAACTGCCCAACTTCAATCTCATTCCGATTCACCACACTCCTGACCACCCCCGATCCATCAACAAAGACAACTGTATCAGCTTCAATCATCTCAATTGGTTTCGCAGCAGTCGTATCATGATAAACAATGATCTGTTTATCAGAATCACCAGCTCCACTAGTGCCTGCACCAGAGGAAGAACCGTGAGATTGTTTCGGCTCATTTCCTCCAGTACCTGAAGCATCAGGGTCCTCATCATCATCATTCTTCAACTTTTTCAACACATCGTCTTTACACGTGAGTTGTAGAATGAGATCCTCTTGTTCTTTCAGCTTCACCCCCTAAGACGTAACAATCTCACGCAGGGCTTTCGTTTCCTTCTGACAAAAGGAGACATAGCTCATCAATTTCTTATGATTCTCCATTAACCGTTCTTGATTCAGACGATCAACAGACATTTGATTTTCATACAAATGTAAAAGACTTAACAGCATATTTGTCTGCTGAGTTGGAGACATAGCATGAAAGGAAGCAGGAATAGGTTGCACAAGACCGTGTGGACGACTCAATCTCAAGAACGAGATGTCCATTGGTGGTGGAGGCAGCATCATCGGTGTTGGAGAAACCACCAAAGTTGCAATAGAAGGCATTGGCAAAGTAGATAGTACAGAATGTGGAATCATACCAAGCCTTAGATCTGACGTGAGCGTAGTCGTCAAAGTAAGCTCAGGAGTGCTAGTAGTAAACGGCATCGCCGGGCGTAGAGGAGTGGACGACCTTGGAGGTTGAACTCCAAACGAGACACCAGCACCAGCTGACACTCGACGCTTAGCTGACCCCTCAGTGGCCAACTCTATGTATTTCCTCTTTCGTTGAGCTGCAATGGTAGCAGCTAACGCAGTTTCAACTGCAGCTTGTTGTTCTAAAATAGTTGCATCCCCATCACCACCATTACCACCATTACCTCCATCATTACAATCATCACCACCATCATTCCCACCTTCTCCTCCCTCACGCTCGGAGTCCGAATTATCATGGATCCAGCGATCCTCGGGAGGACATACATAATCAGGATTCACAATATGACCAATCAAGCGTTTGGTCTTTGGTCTCTCCTTCTGATAGATCTTCATTCGGCGTACAGTGTCGGCCATCACGTGATCTAGTTCCAGCACGTCATCTACCAATGTTTGATCGATGACCAAATTTGGGATCATGTCTTGAATAATTAGCTGAAGGAACATTGGATACATCAGGAACTTCTTCTTCTAGACCGTTTGTAGAAACTGTTCTTTAAAGTGGTAGAAGACCATCTCCGAGAAATTAAACGGTTTGTTAAGAACAAGTGCCACAAACGCCGACTGCAACATGATACAACACTCATCGAATCCACCCTTACGACCTCCCAAACAATGAATCAACACATGTAGTAGATACTTGTAGGTCGGGCACAATCCATTCTTGTTGTACCGTGAATCTCCGATGTCACCACCATAAAATACACGACGGAATAGACCCTTGATCAATTTCTTGTCAAACTCACACGAATTGTCAATATTATCCGCAAAATGAAGAACGCGTCTAATCACATCAGTATCTACAGTGATAAGAGTCTGTTTGATTGTAGCTTCGATGTGGTTCGTAGCTTCAACGTATCTCGCCGTATTCCAAAATTGATGAATGATACTGAGACGGACTTCAGGATCATTAGTGATAGAGTAGTGAATACGCGAACGACGGAGAAACTCTAATAATCCTCCAAATACCGCTTCATCTACAAAATTTGTACCGACAAAGGCACATATATTATGCTTTTTATCGTACGGCAATAGCGGTATAACTTGTTGTTGTTGTTGTTGCTCTTGTTGTTGTTGTTGTTGCTCTTGTTGCTCAGCAACCGGTGGATCTTGTTCCATTTGTTCAGCCATAATACTGGATAAATAATGTCGAAGATTAGCAATATGAAAATTTATAAACACAAGTTTTATTAAATTTGAACACGTAAGTATCTATCAATAAACTATGTATTTAATTTAATGTTTAGATCTCGTGTATAATCGATGTATCGACGCGGCTAGATCCTTGGAATGTTTTATCAATTTTATAATATTTAAATTATTAAATGTAAAATGTCATTCGTTAAGGAAACAGTCTGATTCGTTACAATATTGTAACGACTCAACTGATTCGCTATCAAGTAAATAAATAACGAATAAGAAATAGCGAATTACTATTAACGAGTAACGAACTAACACCTAGTTCGCTATGCATACACATCTGGTTCGCTAATTAAATTGATTCGCTATTCTAATTCGTTAGAATTACTTAACGAATTGGACACGAAGTAGTTCCAATTCGCTAAGTATAACGAATGGCCAAAAAGCTTAATCTTTGACTCAATTTCAGTCAAAGTCAAAATTTAACCAAGAACACCAGAAGTCAAAATTGCAAATCTGATATCAATTTCCCCATAATCATCGATGGATATTCGAACAAATGACAACAAAGATCTCGGAAATCTATTACGACTCAAATGATATCGATTTGAAAATCCAAAACATGAAATAAGGTTCTTAAGTTAGGGTTTTAACCGGAATATAAAACCCCGATAATGACCACTCATAATCCACCCATCAATCAGTAATCAAAACATAATCAAAGGGCACCATTGAACTCGGAAACCCATTCCGAAGATAAAGGTAACCGATTCATGGTCTATTACATTGTATAAAACAAGTTACAAAGAGACCTCAAACACCCGATAACAAAACCTTATAATTAACCCATCAAATCCTTATAAGATTTGACGAAAATGATTACGTTGTGATCAGTATTACCTTACGAGCACTAATCTATGATCGAAACACAGAAAACTGAAATAAAATATTCTGAAAATTTTGAGCAGAGTAACTTTGCAAATAAGGAAGATGAAGGTAAACAGTGACACGAACCATCCTCACAGTTCCCTATATAGTCTAACATTATATGTTTCCCAATGTAACGAATCAGATGATTCGTTTGAAATTTGAATTAACGAATCGGCTGATTCGTTTGATTTATTTAACACGTGTTATGACGAATTTGATTTATTGTCTAATTCGTTAATATATGGATAATCGAATTGAAATCGTTCGTTACAGAGTGCGGAAGCGAATTAGAGTAACGAACTAAGAGATAGTTCGTTAAAACAACCTAATTCGTTATTCATAATTAACGAATCACCTTTTTATTTAATTTTAAATGAATAAACAAATAAATATTAAATTAAATTTTTATAAAAATTAAAGAATTAAAACAAGTAAATTAAATAATAAATAAAAGAAATTCAATAAATGACCCTTTTAAGTTAACAGAATTACCGAGATCCCATATCTCGATAATCAAATACCTTAAACCGTTTCACATTTTGAAACTGATAACTTAAGTAGAATTTTAATAAAAGATATGTAAAAGTAAAAACGCAAAATCTTTTTGTATTTTGATCTTTTGATATGAAATATTTACAAAAGAAATATCCGAAACTAAAACGTAGAATAGAAAATGTTTTTTGTATTTTTTTAATGTTTTATCAAAAGCAGTACATATTTTTGAATTTTTGTTGAGTTTGAGCAGAGAATCATATTGACTGAATTGCCCTTCCATCACAGTTTTATATTTCAGCGATATTATAACTGGCGTTAAGTCGGCCATTGATATTGTTGTCCACTTAAATCTTATAACAAGCCTTCAAGCATTTTTGTGATATGATTAATGGTTCAGTTAGCGCACAGAATATCAGAAGCTATCAGCCTCTAATCTTGGTTCAAGCTTAATTTGATTTTTTCCAAATCACCCCAACTTGACTTAAACCATTATAGTGTTGATCAAAGTTTTGAAAATTTTACAACTTTAGAGCAATGCATTAAGTTTCCTTTACTGTGAGTAAGTATGCACGAGTCCATCTGTCGGCTTACATACATTGTATCCCATGGGGTCCATTTCTTATTGGTAATGAGACGCTCGCAAGGGAGGAACAATTGTATGACTAACAACGGATTTTGATCAAGTCAGTAATTTGGATTGTATGAAGTACAGCAATGATCAAGTTTAATGACTTAGGGTTTGCTCTAAAAGCGAGTAAAATATTCATGATTATGAATACCCAGATGATTAAGCCGCATAAAGACTCACAGTGTCAAGAATCATAACGCTTGTTATTTGCTTTATTATATTTTCGGGTGATCAACAACTATAAGGCTTGAGTATGACTGGTTATTACATTTCTGCCATCCTCACCGAGATTTTTGCTAGAGACTAACACCTCTTTAAATTTGGCTTTTCTTTATGTTTATATCACTTACTTTACCCTAACAGCTTGTTTAAGACCTATCAATGCACCAATTATTAAGCACTCAGTCTTTTAAGCTTATTTCATACTGGATTTGGGGTCAAATAATCAATGTACTATCATTTTCTCTTTTTGCTTCAAAAACTCAAAATTTTGAGGAGCATAAAAAAAATAAATTTAATCGCCCCAGTTACTTTAAGTTTATAAATTAATGGCTATCATGTCCATCTACGAGTAGATAACAGGACCAAAACATGCAAGCATGCTCCACAAACTTAAATAACCGACATAATTTTTTTTCAGCGAGAAAATAAAGTAGAAAGCTTAACGAACACCCCAAATACTTTTCATTATCAGGTAAATGGCTATCTCGAATATTTGCAAGAAATTATCAGGTTCAAACATATACAAGTATATGTTCTTCAAATAGAAGTAGATGACATAATTTGCAGTGAACGTAAGCTAAAATCGTTTTGGTTTTTCTCTTTACATACTAAAAACACAATCTTTTTGTCTTTTTCGGTTTTTTTATACAGACGAGAAATTCACAATCTTTTTGACGTTTTCAAAATTTTCTTATAAAATTAAAATTAAAAATTTCACAATCTTTTTCACTTTTTAATTTTTAAGATGTTTTTGGATTTTTCAAATTTTAAAACTTAAAGACATGAAAACACACTATTTTTGAAGTTTTTAAATTTTTAATGTTTTTGGATTTTATCTATACAAACGAAAAGTACATTGTTTTTGTATTTTCTCCCCCCCCCCCTAAAAGCCAATACCAACAATAAAATTTTAAAGTAAAAATAACAATAAATGCAAAATTAAGATAGTTATTCTAATTTTAAAATATCAGCAAGGGTCTTTAGGCCATTTAAACCAAGCAAAAATTGAAAACGTGTTTTATCAAATGCTTTGGTAAATAAGTCAGCCTTCTGAAAATCGGTATGTACTTTCTCAAGATCAATTAACTCCTTTTCAAAACAATCCCGTATGAAATGATATCGAATTTCGATATGTTTTGTTTTAGAGTGTTGTACGGGATTTTTTGTGATACTAATGGCAGCTGAATTATCAATTAAGATGGGAGTAGTATGAAACTTCAAACCGTAGTCACGAAGATGTTGTTGTATCCACAAAACCTGGGAACAGCAGCTCGAGGATGCAACATACTCAGCTTCAGCCGTTGAAGTGGAGACCGTTGTCTGCTTCTTACACTGCCAGGAAACAAGCCGGCTTCCTAAGAATTGACATCCCGATGTGGTAGACTTGAAATTAATCTTGCATCCTCCATAGTCTGAGTCGGAATAAGCGGTAAGATCAAAAGTATCGTCTTTGGGGTACCATAACCCGGTGTCAGGATTGCCCCTTAGATATTGAAGAATATGCTTGACCGCTTCCAGGTGAGTCACTCGGGGACTAGCTTGGTACCTAGCACATAAACAAACAGCAAACATTATGTCGGATCGAGAAGCAGTAAGGTACATCAAAGAACCAATCATAGCTCGATATAGGGTAGGATCGACTGTATCCTCCAATTCATCCAGTGATAAACTGTGACCCACGGGGAGAGGAGTAGAAGGGTATTTCCGACAGTAATCTTGAATCGGCTGTAGACGTCGTTCACATATTTTAATCTTGTATGTTATATATATATATATATATGATATATTAGTTGTATATATGTATGTGTATAATAATATTAATATGAAGATGAAGATTGAGAGAGAGTTGGACAACAATTCGTTAATGTTAACCTCAAAACTTAAATTAAACAGTGGACTAACCCAATATATATAGAAGACAGGTCTAGTTTGTTATACATTCCGTAACGAACTAGACACCTGCTTCGTTACATTACATAAAATATAATAATCTTAACGAATCACCCTCTGATTCGTTAAACATCCTTAGCGAAACAGAAGGGATATTTAACTTAGCCCTAATTCGTTAAACATCCTTAACAAACTAGGCTATACTTTAACGAACTACATTAATAACTTAATCATTTATTACATAAATAAAACGACAAGTACATTAACGATAAATACAAAGACTCGATACGCAAAACCATGCACTAACACACACATAGGGTTTGGATCAAATATAAATGAAATTAACGAGCTAAACGTGAGAATCGAGTAGAGTAATTATATATACAAGTAGAGTAATTATGTAATTACTCTATGATAAAACTCTATGATGTAATTACATAATTACTCTAATTGTGTCCCCGTCGTGTAGCTCAGTTGGTTAAGGGGGCGTGAGACTTGGAACAATAACCTAGAGGTCCTGGGTTCGAAACCGATCCTAGGCGCTAATCGCCTTGCCGCTGAGTGAGGCTGATTTACCTCTCACGTGATGGGCCTAGGACGGTCCGCGTGGGCCGGTTTGTGTGTCCGGAACAACACGTTTTGAAACAATAATTACTCTACTTGTATATATAATTACTTTACTTGATTCTCACGTTTAGCACGTTAATTTCATTTGTACGTTAACTTTCCCCTATATATATATATATAAAAGTTCTTTCACAAATAAATAAAATATATTCATTGACAAACAGTCAAGGCCATAATATAATACTATTAACTCATTAATGTCGTGCATTCCATATCAAAGTAGCAATATTGTTGTGAACATGTTTCATCTCATTTGTTGTTCCTTCAAGTAGACCGCTCGTGCTTGTGTCATGGTTGCTAACATCATCCAGTTCATCTCGTGGTATGTAGTTTGGATGTTGCTCCATTGTAGTAACCATGATATCTTCTTGAGAATTACGTATGTAGTTATGCAATGCACATGTAGCCATGATAACATCAATTTGTATTTGCACGCTATACTTGGGCATTGTACCAAGTATCTTAAATCATTTCTTCAAAATTCCAAATGACCTCTCAATATAACTTCATAAAGATGAATGTGAACGGTTGAAAGCTTCTTGCATACTATTCGAGGGCTCTCTTTGAAATTGAGATTGATGATATCTTGTCTTGGAATATGGAACAATGTATCCATTTCTGTCTGGATATCCTTTATCAACCAAATAACATCTACTTGATAAAGGAGTTAAAAAACAAAAGGCGTTAGAAATTTATTAAAGAGTAACATGAAAAAATTTCAAATATATATGTAAACAATTCCAAATGTATGTGTAAACAATTCCAAATATTACCTTCAGGTTGGTGTGAGAAGTTGAATCTACTATTTTGGGTCGTGTTAATAAAACATGTGTGTCATGTGCTGATCCCTCTCATCTGATCGATACGAATGTGAAACACATATCGAAATCACATGTTGCCATTACTTTGAAAGTTGGCACCCCCTTTTCTACCAATATAAGGTAGTTGTTAACTCTCTGGGATGCAGGCCCTATGTGTGCACCGTCAATACAATCCTAAATACAATTTGAACATTAGTTAAGTAACAAAGTACAAAAGTAGGAATGGAATTTATCAATTCAATATCTTAAAATACAGCATGCATCTTTTGTTATTCAAGATTTGAGGTGGTACAAATTGAAAAGTTGGATCTTTTGGTCTTATAATGTCGCGTGCTAGACCTTGAAAACCTTTACGTCTACCAACTGTTGCGTTTAGAACTTCATGAAATGATCTACTAATAGTCTCACCAGACCTTGAAAACCCTATGCCACTGTATACAGAAATATCCCAACCTTCTCAAAAGTTGACATTCTATCACTCGACTGCAATCCATAGTTTGATTCAAGCTCTCTACATGATTTGGTAAACATGTTTGGATGCATTCTGAATAGGGCTGTCACTTTTACCCAAAACCTGAAATCCAACCCGAAAAAACCTGTACTCGAACCCGAACTAACCCAACTCGAAGAACCCAAACCCGAGAAAAGACTAACCCGAACCGAAGTAATTCAGGTTGTTTCTCGGGTTTGATTTATTAGATTTGGGTCAACCCGAATAAAATTTTAGTTTTAAAATTATATATATATATATATATATATATATATGTATGTATAATAGGTTAGTCTTAACACTAAAGTTATCACAATCTGGCTCTAATCGACTGTTGTCATTCTAGCTATTATGGATCTATTGCTTATTATTAATTTGTGTTTTCCGTTTATTACTAATAGCAACCTTAATTGAACAACCAAATCACGCCCGATTGAATATGATTGTGGTTCGAGTTAATTTTACTCTTCTTTTGAATTGTTTTATCAAGTTACTTTATTATTTGATTATTTGTGTAATAAGCAAAGAATAATATGTTGTTTTAATTTTCGTATTATAGTTTTCAAAAATATTGGTTTTGTGTTTATTTTCTAGGATACTCGAAACCCGATTAACCCAACCCGAAAAACCAGAACCCGAATTACCCGAACCCGAAAAACCCGTGAGAGATTCGGGTTGGGTTTCGGGTCAATATTCAAAAGTTTGAAACCCGAAGAACCCGACCCGAAAAACCCGAAAAGCGAACCCTAAGAACATGGCTAATTCTAAATGCATTTACACATCGTATAGGATTGCCATTTATAATTTCTATTATCCAAGCTCGCTCCGTTTGAGGTGATGTCATGCATGGTTCCTTGTATATATGCTTAAAATATTTTGTGGCAACTAGATCACTTGTATAGGTTGAATCCAACAAAAATTTATAACAATGCAATTTATGCTTCTTTTTGCTTGTTTCATTATTCATAATTCCCTAGTAATAATAAATAGCTAGAATATAAACACATAAATAGCCTAACATATAAAGACGTAAATAATATTCTCAAATAAACAAAATTAAAAATAAAAAGATTTCAAATAACTTTCAATATAGTCATGTCACTAAAGCATCAAGGTAAAAAAACAATAAATCAATCCAAAAGAAACAAAGTTCAAACAAATAGAGATAATAATGTCTTCGTAACATGTCTGTAACGAAAACTTTATTCGGTAAGCCTTTGCTTTCGTTGTAGCCACGCTAACCTACTATGACCATGTCGCACATTTATAAACATTTCTATTTTCACGGGATCTTCAAATAAGTCAATTGCAAAGAACCACAACTTCTCATATTCTCTCCTTAATCCTGCATCTACCATCTGGTTAAGCACACCTATAGCAGCTTCAATACTAAACTTAGTACTTTGACTGATTTTCGAAGAATCTGATTCTAATATTTCTATAGTACGTTGTTGATTCATATTACTTTAAGTTAAATGGTCATTACGCATATTCTCTCCATTTACGCTTCATCTTAACTGGTTTAGGCTTAGTGTTTACTTTAGTAGGCTTCTCAAATTTTTTTGCAATCTCACATGGACTTGATGTTAATGCACCAGGTTGACGTACTTCATTCAAAAAGTTAGCATAGAAATTATTTTCTTGAGTTTCCAAGTTTTCTATATTAGAAAATGTATCATTGAATACATGATAAGCATCTCCATTATCGCCTCTTTCAACATTGTCATCCTCAAGGTTCTCAACATGCACCTCACAGATGTCATTGGATCCATAGAGGGTGCTACACAATTTTCCCCACTAGCAACTGCGTCTCCAAGTAACTGATCCCACTCTTCTTGTAGTTGTATAGATGATTGATTATTTTGAATTGCTAGAACTTTCGAATTTTCCTACAAAATTTAATAGTGAATTGTTAGTTATCATTATGATTGGAATATTATATGGTATTTTAATTTTAAGTGAGTTATATTATGTCATATGAATTTTTATTTTCCATCATTCGCCAGAACAATTAAGTTGCTTGGTACTTTCCTTCCAACCTAGACCAGTCTCTTTGTTCTTAAGTGACTTCCAAAGGTTGTACTTTTTTCTCATACCGTCATACTTGTTCTTCAAAGCTTTGTCACTAAAGAATTTATGATTTACAATATTTTCAAACTCTGGCTGAAAAGAACCCCGTTTGAATGGAGAAGTTCGACCATGTTTTGTGATATATTTGTTTAAGAATTGACATAATTCTAGTACAATTTTCTCTTTTCCATTTCTCTTTTTTAGAATCCATCTAGAAACCGTGCATATATATATATACACAATTGTTAAATCAGTTAAATAGCTAGACTAGTAGTTATCCATCCATTGACAAAAGGATGACCAAAGTCGCTTGAAATAATTATGCATTTACAAATATACAAAAAACTAATTATATTTATATATTAATTTGAAAGTGTAAGGGCTCTTACAAAAGCTACTGTTATACCCATTGCCTTTCTCATGCGTAAGGTACAACTCCTTATTGCCCTTTTATTTTGACAGCACACTACTTACGTGTCTGCTTTTCCTTTCATTTCTGACACACCTTAACTCATTGAAAATGCTATTTTTGTTCTTGATCTTTTCCAAACATGTGTACACATGCTCTCTCTCTCTCACCCATCTTTCCCTCATCTTCAATTACAACCAACATTTATTTAAGCAGTATCTTCTCTCCACTCCCTCTCCAACGACTGTCGACCCCCTGCCATACGGCGATGAATCTACAACTCGCTATTTAGAGACAGATTGGCCAAGCTCTTCACTCCATTTCCGTCGAAACGGACAGGTGGTTATTGGCCTGTCATTGCCGGCGACACCTTTTAGCATGTTGGTGGCGGATTTGAATATGGAGGTTTCAGTCCGGCGGTGATTTAAGAGAGACAAACGAACAGATGGATGTTCGTCTTCCGTCGCCGGTGGCTCCGGTCGTCCCTGGCGGCGGTGGATTTTATTTTGTTGGTTTCCGTCTGTGGAGGCAATGGATTTGGATCTAAAGGTTTTGAGTCCCTAATAGTAAGTACCTGATCGTTGGTCTGCCGAAGCCTGCAGTTCCGACCGTTTATGGCGGCAACGACTTTGAGTCTGTTGATTTCCGTCTATGGCGGAGCCGGCTTTGAATCAGGCCGTCCATGGTGACGGGCGAATTATATTGTAGCCTTTCTTAGAAAAAGATATTTTCTTTGTTTTTTTTTTGGTTTGTTGTTGTTTTGGGTTTTGATTTGCGTGTTATAAACACACCAACACAATGTTAAAATGGTTAGTGTGATGAAAAATAAACACCATGGGTTGGAGTATGTGGATTTGCGATATTCGATTACGGACTACTGATGTTTAAACATGTAACATAATGAATCGATGAACAGCTGTCTATAGCGTGCCCGCGTCGCGAAGCGCGGGAAAACCTCCTAGTTAGAATCAACTACAAACATATGTTGTCTACAATAATACCATAAATAAGAGACTTTTAAATTGAAGAGTAAATTTATATATAATTAAATTTTGAAACTGTATGTTGTTTCTTGACTCGTATTGCAATGCTTAGGTATTATTTACTTTTAATCATTTGTTGTAGTTTATTAGTAGTTACACCCGATGTGATTAATTAATTATATTCTGTCAAAACCTGATAGATACTCATAAGTTTTGGGCCGGAATACCTGACGGGTATTTTTTAATAAATTAACAGGTATACCCGATACTCGACGGGTAACTACCCGATAGAAACCCGACGGGTTTTGGGTCAGGTTTGGGATAATATTTTATAATCGGGTATGAGTTTGGGCTTACTTAAACCCGTCCCACACCCGACCTATTGCTGTAAATGCTGAGAAAAGAACAATTTCTGTTATATACATAAAAAAGATGAAAACTAAAATTGCAAGGACATGGAAAACAAATATTGAATTTTTAGAAGAAAAAACACATTTTAAAATTGCTGTAACATTTGGTCAAATGGTGTATCCGGTGGCATAATCCCTGTTAACTATAGTTCACATTAATCACACATACATAAATCCACAAAATATATCACACAGATAACATTAATCTCACACAAACCCCCAAAATATATCACACATCACACTAATTTACATTCGTTTTCCACCCCACCTCCAACTTAATAATCAAATAAACCATCAATCAGAATCATGTAACAATCGAAAAGCACGATTAAACATTTACATCGAAATAATATAAAAAAATCTCGTATATACATCGATTTTTCATGTGCCCTAATTGTAATTGGGCTAATTTTGAAACCAATTTTTATAAATAAGGAGGAGATAAAACAAGCAAGATTAGAAATTACATGCGACCATGATTAGAAATTACATGCGATTAATGGAAATTGATGGATAAAGGCCGTGGTTGTTAGCGTTCAAGATTGTTGTTAAGGCTGTAATGTTAACATAGTTATTGTTGAGGCTGCAAGGTTGTCATGGATGAAATGTTATTGAGGTAATTATAAAGCTTAAAAGTCTGAAACTTTTTCTAAACGCTGGTAGTAGGAGCGTTCTAATTTGAAGCATTTTCTTCTAATCTAAAATGTTCAAGCTCCTTAAACCAAACAAGACTTTTATTAAGTAGAAGGTTTTTTAAAAAAATTAAAGCTAGATGTTCCTAAAAGCTCCCTACCAAACATACCCTTACTTAATGTATATGATGATATACTGGGATTACACCTCTAAATATATATGATGGTCAAAGTTGATCCTTGTTATTCTTTTCTTTCAAACATCATGTTCAAAACTTGTTTGAAGTAGTATCAGCCGTGTCATGTTCATGTTATGCAATACACTTAACCAAATTACACATTTAGTTAAACACGTAGGGATGGCAATGAAACCCGAACCTGATGGGAAAACCCGAAACGCGACATAAATGGGATGGATAATGTTAGGGCACGGAAATTTGACACTGTGGATACGTTATCTTGGCATATTTCTGGATCAGTTATCCTTAGAACGTGTTCCAGATTCTGTCAGGATCAAGGATCCTCAGCAATTGGTATTACTAACGATTGTTTCTCATGTGTATGTTAATATTTGATAGGTATAACGGCTATAGGACGTGGTCTACCTAATATTTCGCTACAAGGCACCTCCAGCACGTGGTCAAATGGCTGTAACACGTTTAGTGGGAGAAGTGGCGGATTTATAAGACTTCCTGTTGAGTCACCAACAACTGAGTACTAAGGATATGTTATCCTTGAAGACGTGTCTGGATCAATTATCCTTCTAAAGAGTTCCAAAGTTATATATAACGGCTCCAAGACCTGGTCTTCCCGTTATTTCGCAGCCTGATTGATGGAGCACGTGGTCAAAGAGGCAGTTACGATTATATTGAAGGAATGGCGGATTTTTAGGGATTATTAGTTAATAGTCTTTATTATTAATAATTCCATTAAGTTATTATGTTTTTGTATAAATAGAGGCGGTGATCAACATTAGAACACAGACATTCACACATATTCTAGCTGCTAAGATATCTTGTACTCACACACATAGTATTTGTTGATCATCAACTCCACAACCCTTGTAACCACCTTCTAGTTATCAATATAATCGATGGTGATAGTTTTCACCGTCTGGGGGTTTTTTGTGCCGGAGATCACGATAATCACATACCCATCGACCAAAGGTTACCTTGTTGATCCTTGACCGAAAGGACTTAATCAACGATTACTTAGTTAATCTTTGATTAAAGAGATTCGACCAAAGATTACCTTGATAAGTTTTGACCGAAATAAGACTATCTTAATTAAGGGCTTTTTCCCTCGTGATCAAACCTTTGTGTTCACCAATATTATGATTACACACTTGTCATTATCGAGTTTGCACCTTACCTCACATAACAGATTTGGATACTTGATCCTTAGCAGATTTTTATCCAAAACAGATAATACCCGACCCATTAGGGTTTGGGACGGGTTTGGGATTTATAATATACCCAATTACCCGACCCGATTACCCGATAACATAAACCCATTTACCCGATTATATACCCGATGTACCCAATATAGCTTATTATATTATATATATACTATATTCCAAATATATTATTTGTCGAAACTTGATTATGTCAATTATTTGAGATATTTTATCTTTATGGTAACTATCTTTATAATGGATTAGTTATATTTTGTCAAAACCCGACGGGTTTTGAGCAAGGTATACCCGACGAGTATTTTATCAAAACCCGATAAAAAACTCGAAACCCGATGGGAAAACCCGAAACCCGACGGGTAATTACCCGATTAAAACCCGACGGGTTTGGAATGGGTTTTAATAACCGGGTATGGATTTGGGAATACCTAAACCCGTCCCAAACCCGAGCCATTGCCATCCCTAAAAACACGACATGCTGATAAAAGAAAATGAAATTTTCAATAACTGAAAAAGGAAATTAAAATTATGTTATTCTACAAGGACTAAACAGTGAAGTAGTATTCTGACTGTGACAAACTGCACTGACGAAGACGACCTGGTGGCAGTAGTCGTCGTTAATCTCACTAATATTAATATTATTCCGTGAGTGGGCGTCGTTAAGAATGTCGTGGATAAGATCTGCGGTGAACAAGGCGGTGGAGGTTGGGAACAATCATAACCTTAACCTGACTCGCACCGTCAAAAGTTACGCCGATACTGTAGTCCATCACGCCGGTCAGGCCGTTGCTGATATCTTCCTTGAACACACACTACTTGTAACTAATACCATTCCATATCCATATCCATACATTTGTTATTATTATTATTATTATTATTGTTGTTGTTGATTTTGCAATATAAGTAATGACATACATACAACACTCTTTGTTTGCTGGATTGGAATTAGGGTTTTGATTATCTCAAATAACTTAAATTCTGGACAATTAATACTACTCTTCTGTTATTTAAGCCTATTTGTTTCGGTTCTCATTCGGTTCATTGTTGATAATTTATACTATGATTTTAAGATCATTCAATATAGAGAGAGGTGTGAATGAAACCGACATAACTGAACTGAAATAACTGAACTTAACTTAATTCTGATGGTTTGGTTTTATGTTTTAAAAAAAACCGAAATGCAGACTATCGGTTAGTGAACATCTATGGAATGCCATTGTGTAATCACACAGCCTCAACAAAATGGAAACCTGATATTGTGAAAATACTCTGATTAAAGTTAGTTAAGTTTGCTAATAAGAGGAAAAGGAAATACTTGCTTTACTGCGTTAAGTGCCTTAAGAAAGTGATAAAATTGGCTGAACCCGTTGAGTTTCATTAGGTTTCTTAACAGTACAGAATGATGTTTCATTTACTAATTACTATTCTAAACTGTTGTTCTATTGCTTACTGTAAACTTATTCGTGCTTTTATTTGCGTTTTGTTTCAATCTTTTGATGAAGCTAAGAATAACAGGGTGGTCGAAGTTTCAAAAGCTTTAAGCAGACTGTGAGAAGATTGGAAGAAGCATCAATTGCCGCTAGAGGTCCAGAAAGAATACACTTGTTGAGAAGATGGCTTGCTGCTCTGAAAGAAACTCAGAAACTCTCAGAGGGTTCTATTGAAGACGATGACAAGAATCATGAACCACATCTAGTGAGTAAATTCACTTTTTGTATTGTTTTCTAATTTTATAATATTGGTATTAATATTTTAAGCAATTGTGACAGGTTTTGTACTATGACTCTGATATGGTGGGCGATCCAATGAATTTTCATGATGTTTTTCTGTATAGTCAAGCTTTGGAGGGCATTACAATATCTATGGTAACAACGGTTAATAATGTTTAATCATTTTTCCCTTTATATGCGCACATGGACATTGTAGCACTTTTTTCTAGGCTTGAAAATGAACCGGATGAATACGAACCGGGAATGTTCATATTCGTCTGTTTTAACTTTAACTGAATAAACGATCGAACACGAACAACTAAACGAACGGGATTTTCTTTTCCGTGTTCGATTGTAAAGAAATGAACGTGTTCGTGTCCATTAATTTTTGTCTATGTTTGTTCGGTTAACGGTATAAATACACGGTTCATGAATGATGAACGTAATCGAACGAACGCAAATGAAAGTAGATGAGCGAACATAAACAAACGTAACTAAGCAGAACCAATTAACAATAAATGTGAACATCAATCTTTGGCCTAAAAGTATTAAATTTAGACTTAATTTATAATGGGTGGTATCTTAATTTCATAATATTAGAGTAAATTGTTATTGATCTGAAAAATTAGAACAAATATGTAGACGTAAACGAACGAACATACACGAGTTTAAATGAACTAACAAGACATGTGGCTTCATGTTCGTTCGTTTAACTAAATAAACAAACAATATTGTTCGTGTTTGTTTGTTTATTAAATAGAAGAACTTCCTGCCGAATGGTTCACGAACAGTTGATTGAACGTTCGGTTCATTTACAGGCCGCCTATCAAGGCAGATCAATAAGATTTAGACTGCATGCTTTTTATGATTAATAATAATTTTTGTAATATTAACATACGTGATACTTGTATTCACCTTGAAATTTCAAAAATTCTGTTATTTCTCATAGATTCTTGTACCACCAAGTGAGGAGGAGGTTTCCCTGCTTCTGGAATTTTTTAGGTGAGTTTTATTTTACATATTTTATATCTTTATATAATCTATGTAACCCAGATTATTCACATATATACAGTTACTGTCTTAGTGGAGGAAAAGAAGTTCATAATGCAATAGTCAGCAGCATCCAGGATTTGGCAAAAGCTTTTTCAGGCTATGAAGATGAAGTTTTGGTACTACATGAAACTTTTGTGAAATTCTTAAACTTTATCGACCTTTATTATCTCTTTTAAGTGTTTCTTATCTTTTCTTTTTTATATATTTGCTTATAGATAAAGCATGAGGAGTTACTGCAGTTCGCACAAAGTGCCGTCACTAGTTTAAAAATCAATGCGGAGATTAAAAGGTAATAAGTTCTAAGGTTTTGGTTTCTCAGCTGCAGATTCACATACATGCATCTGAACTGAACATGGATTGTAGAATACTAGAATTCCCACCTTAAAGCTAGCAAAGTAGTGGTGCGCATGGATCGGGTTTGTGCTCAAATCGATCCGAAAACTGAAATTTTGGTTTTTGTTTTTTTGAACACCGTTCAGTTACTGTTCACGCGGGTTCAAAAAGGGTATCGATGCTATAGCCCATCACTTCACCGATACTTTACCAGTGCCGATGTCACTTTTCACGAGTCTCCTTACTTTCTCGAGTGTTCCACTCCTGTTTCTGACCCGTTTCCCGACCTCGATATACCCACATCTCCCTTCATCCCCACCATTCCTGTGTCAATTCCTTCTACCGTTCCAATCTCTACTGATTCTGACCCACCGACAGAATCTCCGCCACTGCTTTTCACATATGCTAGGCGGGGTAGGGGTCAAACATCAGCGACTCTTGATTCATACCCTGGCCACGACCCCGAAATACCCTCCGATACTCCGTCTACATCTGAGCAATCCACACCTCTCACTAATAAATCCTTACCCGATCCAACAACCTCTGATACACCCGTTTATGATCCTCCTGGTGCCCCACTTCCCGATATACCTATTTCCTTTCGCAAGGAACCCTGGAAATGTACTCGTTACCCAATTCAGGACTATGTTGCCTACACCCACCTATCTCCTGAATCTCATGCGTACACCACTACCCTTGATTCCTACCCGATTCCCAAGAATGTGACGAGCGCTCTCGCTCACCCAGGATGGAGACAGGCTATGGAAGATGAAATTGGGGCTCTAAAGTCCAATCATACATGGGATCTTGAAACACTTCCTAAAGGGAACCGTATTGTTGGTTGTCGTTGGGTGTTTACGATTAAACTACACCCGGATGGCTCCTTACACCGCTTAAAGGCTCGGTTGGTTGCAAAAGGGTATTCTCAGGCATATGGCATTGATTACGATGAAACCTTCTCTCCGGTTGCTAAAATGCCATCTGTCCGTATTTGTATCGCTCTTGCTGCCATTAATCATTGGCCGCTCCACCAGCTTGATGTCAAGAACGCCTTTCTTAATGATGTTCTTGAGGAGGAGGTATATATGGAGCAGCCCCCATCGTTGTTGAGGAGGAGGCCTCGAAAGTTTGCAGACTACGTCGTTCTCTATATGGTCTTAAACAGTCTCCCAGGCCATGGTTTGGTCGATTCTCTAGTGTTATGGGACAGTTTGGGATGACTCGGAGTGCCTACGATCACTCTGTCTTCTTTAGACACCAGAAAGGAAAGAGGATTATCGTAGTTGTTTATGTGGATGACATTATAATCACAGGTAATGACGAGGTCGGGATTATCGAACTCAAGCAGTTTCTTCAGTCTCAGTTTCAAGTCAGCGACTTAGGTCGATTGAGGTATTTCCTTGGCATAGAAGTATCCCGCTCTCCACAAGGAATACTTCTCTCCCAACGAAAGTATGTTCTTGATATGTTAACTGAATGTGGCTTACTGGGTTGTAAACCTGTTGATACCCCAATGCTTCCTACAAAGAAATTCCTCCCAAAGGAAGAAGATCCAATGAAAGATCCTGAGCGATACAGGCGGTTGGTTGGTAAACTTAATTATTTAACCGTCACACGACCGGATATCTCCTTTACTGTCAGTGTTCTGAGCCAATTTATGGCTACACCATACACCGGTCACTGGGATGCTGCCATTCGTGTCTTAAGATATCTTAAGACCTCACCTGGCTTGGGTATATTATACTCCGATCAGGGTCATTGTCGTGTAGGTGCCTTCACGGAAGAAGGAGATGGTCGGATATCAGGGTTCTCAGATGCAGATTGGGCAGGTTGTCCGATTTCTCGACGATCTACCACCGGATATTGTGTGTTTGTTGGAGGAAATCTTGTATCATGGAAGAGTAAGAAGCAACACACGGTTTCCCGGTCGAGTGCCGAATCGGAGTATAGAGCCATGGCAGATGTAACATCAGAGATGACATGGGTTCGTCGTCTTCTCAGAGAGCTCGGGGTTGTTTCTAATGACTTGATGAGGTTATACTGTGATAGTCAGTCAGCCATTCACATAGCCAAGAATCAAGTATTTCATGAGAGGACAAAACATATTAAGGTCGACTGCCACCTTATCAGAGATCGAGTAGTAGGCACACAAACTGATCCTCCTTCCATTCAACCAGTTCATGTGAAGACAAATTTTCAACTAGCAGACATTCTAACTAAACCGCTCCGGAAAGCTCAGATAGATTTTATTTGTAACAAGTTGGGCATGATTAACATCTATGCTCCAACTTGAGGAGGAGTGTTAGTTGTATTTAGTTATAATTAGGGTTTTAGCACATATAGTTGGCTAAAGCCCATGGGCCTTTTATGGGTTGATAGCTAGGGTTTATTTGTGTATAAATAGATGTAGTTGTTTATGTATTTCTCACACCTTCAAGTAATAAACATTACTTTCACTACAACCATCTTCTTTACAGTTTTCATGATGTGTTTTGTTTGGTTCTGGTTTTGTTGGTTTTGCCATTTGGGCTTGAAAATATTGGGCCAAAAATTGACCTAAAATAATGAATTTGGGCTTGAAAATATTGGCCTAAAATATTTTGTGTAATGATCAGTTGATTATTACCCATTTGGCCTGAAAATTTTGGGCTACACCATTTATAATCTATAAATTCAATAATAAAAGTTGTTACTTTAGTTTTTTACGCCCTGCTTGCTGTGCGCGCATATATAATGTATATATGTGTGAACCCTCGAGTGGGCAAAAGTGAAATTGCACTAATTTTGACGTTGTTTTACTAATCTCGTGAAATTAACGTTAAAAGTGGCGGAAGGTTAATCAGGCATCATGTGGTGGCGTTGATAGCCGAAAGACAAGGGTACATGCACCGATCAGCCGGTTTCCCGATGATTGAGTGTTATGTGCCTTATGTCCAAGGCTTGATGCAAAACTACTATCGAGCCGGGGGTCTCCCGGAAGCAGCCTCTCTATCCCTATGGGGTAGATGTAAGGCTGTCTACATCTTACCCTCCTCAGACCCTACCATAGCTTTGCTATTGGTGGGATATACTGAGTACGATGATGATGATGATGATGATGATGATGACGACTTTGGTTTTTATCAGTTTACCCTTTGGTCTTGAATTTTTTTTTTTTTGCTTGAAAAATGTTCCAAAGTAATGCATTTGGGCCTATACTTTTTTGTTAATTAATGATCAATTGATATTTACACATCTAGGCCTAAACTTTTTGGGCTACACCATTTATAATCTATAAATTCAATAAAAGAAGTCATTTTATTTGGGTTTTACGGGTTCGGTTCAACGTTTTTTTTCGCGCAAAAAGCAAAAATTTGGTTTTTGAAAAAACATAAAACCAAACCGCTGGTTTTGGGTTTTGCTTATTTCGGTTTGCTTATGTCAGTAATCTGATCAAGCTGACTTCAAATTTCGCATGTTTGATATATTTGTATTATAGACTATAGTAACATATGGTGAGTTATATTAACAGAATAGATGCAGAAGCCTCCGTCCTCAAGGAAAAGCTTGATGAAATGGAATCATCAGGGGAGATTATTATCGGTGACGGGTATGAAAAAGCCTCCAAAGAAGCAACCATTGCTACAAGCAAGGTGAACCGCTTCTAATTTAATAGTATTCAACCAATGCAAATAATATGAGTGCATTAGTAGGATCTATACGGTGTAATCTAATTGTTCTGTTTACACAGTAGGCTCTCAAGAAGGCTCTGGCCCATATTCGAGTTTGTTCCAAACTAGAAGCTCTTTTAATTAAAAAGAAGATGCTTTATGGTGGAGAAACTCCTGAGATCCATGCTCAAAAGGTAGCTTTTTTGGATACGTTATACCTGTTATTAACCAATATTTATGTAAATTCTTTGTTAATTTTTCTATATTTGATTATTGTTTTCCCTTTAAAAAAGTACTGCTTTAAAAGTTTGATGGCTGGTAGTGTTGTCTTTGGCTTCTAACAGGTGGATAAGCTGAAAGTGTTGTCTGAGTCTCTTGTTAGCTCCTCTACAAAATCTGAGAAGCGTATTTCTGATAACAGGTATAAACATGCTACATATATGTATATATAAATTTTCATGTTTACATATGGTTGAGGCTATTATTGTTCTTTCCAATTGCTTTCTTGATGGACAAAGTCCATTTATGGAGAGCGGAAACATAGTATGCCAATTCATGCTTTGTCTTATATATTATAAAATCTGGCAGAGTTCAGAAAGAGGAAGCCTTGAACTTTCGTGTGTCCAAAGCAAGTGAAATTGGGGAAACTGAGAAGGTATTTTTTATTTGTTTTAAATTACAATTTACGCTTTCTTGATGGACAAAGTCTATTTATGGAGAACTGAACAAGAAACTGATTTGTTCATCGCACATGCGCGTGCGCTTACAAAGGCATACTTAATTTCTTATGATTTTTTATCCGTTGGTTTTGTTATAGGAATTGGCTGCTGAGGTTGCAGCCCTTGAGAAACAGAGAAATGATCTTGAAGCTGAATTAAAGAGGGTGTTTGTCATCTGATCTTCTCTTTCTTCTAGTCATTTACAACCTTATATTTATAATTAATCAGTCTGATATATATTTATATATTAAAATCATATGTTTTAGGTGAACATCTCATTGACAGCAGCCAATGGACGACTGCAAAATGCTCGGGAAGAGAGGGATCAGTTTTATGAAGCTAATGATCAACTTGTTGCTCACTTGAAAACCAAGGTTCTTCTCTTCGTTATTCATTTATCTATTGAAGTTTAAATTAGTGTTTGATATAGTTTACAATTACATTATCTACATTCTCTTATTATATTTATTTATAGGAAGACGAACTGGTAAAATCCATTGGCTCTTGTAAGAAAGAAGTCAATGTTGTGAATACGTGGGTGAATTTTCTGGAAGATACTTGGATTCTTCAGCGTGCTAATACAGAGACGATGGAGAAACAAGTCGGGTATGTTTGCAGATATGTTATTTATTCCTTGAAATATTTGTATTTCCGTGATTAATTTCCAATTTAAATTTCTTCCAGTGATGAGTTGACAAAACACAAGACCTATTTTGTGAATTTGGTCACTAAATTGCTTTCGGGTTACGAGGTATAAATTTGAATTTCAAAAATACTTCGTCACAGCTATATGTTGTTATTTCTATTTATTGTTTTTTTTCTTTGTTATACAGGAGGGATTGAAGCCTGCTGTTGGCCGTATTGAGAAATATGTAGACAAGTTGAAGAGCCTAAGCAAAGGGTAATTAATATGCATGCCTGCACTGTAGTTATTATCTTTTTAATGTGTGTTAAAGTTGAATAAAAGTATATATCTCACAATACAGATCAGATCCACCGTCCAATGTGGATAAAGAAGATTCCAAGATGATAAATCCTCGAAGAAGTCTCGAGGAGGAATATTTAGACTATGAAGCAAAGGTAGCAATTAGTTTTTCGCGGTTTGAACCAATTTTTCTAATGTGACGTATTTTGTACCAAATTAATCGAATGTTTATTTCATTGTTGCAGATCATTACAACCTTCGGTGTGGTGGATAAACTGAAAGAGCAGTTCTACGCTCAACAGGGGAAAAATGGCAGGTATTAAAATCCGGCAATCTGCTTGTGTGTCGTTGGTTAGATTATTTGATTTCTTGAAAAATGAAATATTTGTATGATTTTCATATAGGAAAGAATATGCACAAATCAAACAACTTTTTGAAAATATCGAAAAGTTGAGGGTAAAGTTTGATTCAATCGAGAGGCCAAATCTAGAAATGGAGAATCCCCAGCAGGAAGATGAGACACCGAATGCTGAAACAGGCACCAGACCGGTAGAAAGCCGATCACATCCAAAGCCAAAAACAGCAGACATATCTCAGAGGACCCAGCCAAATGAGCAGCAAGTGAAGTCGCCTGCTGCAAAAGGTGAAGCGGAAGGGGAACTAGCGAAGCTGGAGTCCGAATTCGGTAAAGTTAACAGTGAGTACATGGAGGATGAGATAGGTGACTGGGAGTTTGATGAGCTTGAAAAAGAATTAAGCAAATAGGTAAAAAGATTTAGCTATAATAAATTATATTTAAAAAAGAAAAAAAGAAAATAAGAAAATACTTTACTTTGTATGTACATAAGTGGAAGTTGGAATGATTTGTTTATATGTTTGTAATATCCTCACTTATATTTAATGTAACACTTTTTATATTTAATGTTCGATGCTTTCGCATCACCAGTAATTTTGTAAGGACGAATATAATTAAGAATCATAAGTATGGTCAATTCGACACGATTGATGCCCATGCCTACTATTAGTTCTAAGGCAATGTTGGGGTTGCTGATTAATGAGTTGCCGCTGTATCTTCCTTCCACAAACGTCACTGTTGCCCAGTGGCTGCCGAGTAATGTACGTGGGCATTTCTGTTGCTTTTCATTTCCACAAATACACTTTGTTTTTCATAATATAATATATTTAATCAAATCAAACATAGTCTAAAACAGGTCTTTCACAGAAAAGGAAATATTAACATCAAAATTAGTTTCCAATTTATAGAAAGAACTATGATTGTTCGGTTAACTTGTACAGTATGGTATTCACTCATGAAACCAATGCCCGGGCTTCCCATTGTAAACTTCATTTTACGTACTAATAAACATTTTGATATATTATAAAAAACCGTGACGGAATCCAACCAGGGCTCTTTACGAGCTGAGACAACGCGAGCCCGAGCTCCACCTAGAATTTTCACATGAGCTGAAAGATTAAGATGGAGCTCACCTTGATTTGGCTTTTGTTTTATACAGCCACAGCTTGGTTTCGGCTTGGAACTATCGTAAGGACATAAAATAAAGGAAAGGTTTTATGCGACTTGGACCGAATAGTGATAAGAGAATTAAATGCGTTTTACTTTGGGATAATTAATGAGCCAAAAGAGCGGGGAAATATCAGCTCGAGCTCGGTTCCTTTACACCGTTAGAGATATCTTGGAGACTCCACCAATTGTCGGCTCTTCATAAAGAAAAGTCAAGATCACTCAAGAAATCATCATGGCA